>NC_079424.1:25306705-25399205 GCF_026213295.1 Gadus chalcogrammus
CACACTTCAGCCAAATTGAGATGCCAAAACTATACGGCAAGGTCCGCAAGCAAGTGGAGAAACAAATCCATACTATTAAACATTAGTGTTTTTCAGAGATGGAAGTAACTTTAATTTTTTTGATGTGGTTTTGATGCCTTTCCAGTATTTTTCCCCCTTCAGAGGCATTTATATCGAAATTAGAAGATACAATTAACATACCGTGATATAATATCGTTACCGTCTATTCCTCAAATCTTACCGTGATATAGGGCTGGGCGATATTGCAAAAAATATTATCACGATTTTTTTTTTCGATATCGATATTAATCACGATATATAATATAATATATAGTGTGTGTGTGTGTGTGTGTGTGTGTGTGTGTGTGTGTGTGTGTGTGTGTGTGTGTGTGTGTGTGTGTGTGTGTGTGTGTGTGTGTGTGTGTGTGTGTGTGTGTGTGTGTGTGTGTGCACCAGGTAATGGGCGTGTACTTAGGCATTAACCGCAAAACTGCGATCTGACTATTTTGTTTATTTCTGCCGCATTGGCTGTCAGGTAAATCCACATCAGAAATGTTGTTTAAAAAAAAAAAAAAAAAGAAAAACCTTTTTTTCATATCGAGCATTTATGTCTAATGCTTATCGCCGTAATCGACGTGAGATTTATCACGATTAATAATCGTTATCGCCCAGCCCTACCGTGATGTACATTTTAGTCCATACCGTACAGCCCTAGCACCTACCCACATTAAAAAAACTGGGAGTACTCCTAACTAGACGTTCTGTCTGTCAGAGTCTCTCAGGGCGGGGCTGGAGTGACCAGGAGGTCTCTGGAGGGGACTCTCTCGCTCTCTCTCTCTCTCTCTCTCTCTCTCTCTCTCTGTCTGTCTCTCTCTCTGTCTCTGTCTCTGTCTCTGTCTCTGTCTCTGTCTCTGTCTCTCTCTCTGTCTCTGTCTCTGTCTCTCTCTCTGTCTCTGTCTCTGTCTCTGTCTCTCTCTCTGTCTGTCTCTCTCTCTCTGTCTCTCTCTCTCTCTCTCTCTCTCTCTGTCTCTCTCTCTCTGTCTCTGTCTCTGTCTCTGTCTCTCTCTCCCCACCTCTTTTTCCCCACCTCTTTTTCATTCACAAACCAATTTTTAATCTTCCTGTTTCTGTCTATTTAATATAGATTTGTAGCTGAAGCTCTTTTGGACGTAATAAATAAATGAACTTTCTCCAGTCTGTGATGAGTGTAGGACTTTCTTCCTCGAAGAGTGCGCGGTCCATCGTCTTCGTGGCTGATCGCCCCGTTGCTGTCGGAGAGAAAGACAGAGCCAAGAAGACGCTGCCCGCTGGGTTTGAGGTATATGTCGTATTTTAACACAACAAAGTTCTCCCCGTCCAGTGAGACGGTATAACATTCATTGTTTAATACATTTCCCAGCTAATGTATATAAAAACAGTAATGTGAACAGTTGTATTGCCAAAGCAGATGGATATATCTCTCCCCCAATGGTTCTTCTTCCTGAATCGTGCTTTCCGTCTATCTCTCCCTCTCTCCCCCCATTTCCCTCTATCTGCCTCTCTTTGTGACTCCCTCTCTGAACTCCCCCCCTGTCCCAACCCCCTCTTTCCTTTCCTCCCTCCCTCTTCCTGTCTAAATCTCTCTTTCTCACTTGTTTCCCAACTACACATCTCCATTCATTTCTTATCATATCTTATCTTCCTCTCCCCCCCTCCATCTCACCACGTCTCTTCCTCTCTCCATTCCTCTCACCTCTCTTTGTCTCTCCCTGCCTCATTCTCTCTACATCTCCCCTCTCCATGTGTCTCCATCTCGCTCTCCTCTACCTCTCTTGTATTCTATCTCTCCTCCCTCCTCCACCTCTCCCTCCCTCTATGTATTCCTCTCACTCTACGACTCTCCTCCTCTCTCCATCTCTGTCTCATGTGGGGTAGATCAGAGATTCTGGGATCCCTGGGGCCGGTCTAGGGGTGTTTTACTGTGGAGACGGTGGCCTTCCCATTGGAACACACTTTGGACCCTACGAAGGACACAGGACCGATGAAGAGGGAGCCCTAGAGTGGATACTCCTGGGAGGTCAGTGTGTTTGTATTCATTTATTTTGATCTAGTCTTGTGTGTGTGCTTGTGTGTTTATTGGATGGCATAGAGTCTGATTAACACATTTCTCCAGATCTACAATAGCAGACACAATGATTACATTGATGCAAAGAGAGAGACATTTTCTAACTGGATGAGGTAGGACCCTATTCACTTTTATACCATCTACTGCATGAATAATGTTCACAATTTTCTTACTTGCATTACTTGATTGATAACATTTATATTTCTCCATGTCTGTTATCTGATTAGATCCACAATATTTTCTGTGTTGCTATGACATATGCAGAAGATACACTGTAAAGGTGTGTTGACGTGCCTGTCTGTGTGTTAGGTACGTCAATTGTGCTCGTAATGAAGAGGAACAGAACCTAATAGCGTTTCAGCACAAAGGAGGGATTCTGTATCGCTCCTGTGGCCTCGTGACTTCAGGAGCAGAGCTCTTGGTCTGGTATGGGGACGAATACGCCAGACATCTGGGAATCGGATTTGATCGACTGTGGAACAACAAGAGCTCTACTAAAGGTCTGCCTTCAAGTCTGTCTTTCTGTCAGGGTTTGGTTTCTATGCGGCACTTCATGACCACATCTCTCATTTTAATTCAAAAGAGCTTGGACAATAAACATCTACATTAACAAAGCAGTTAAGAAATTATACGGGAAATAGTAAAGTTTTACCTTAAATTTAAATATAATAAACAAAAGATGACAACATAATAGAAAAATATTCTTACTTGGAAAAATGTCTAAATGCAAAATATACAGTGGAGGTTTCAAAAAAACAATCCAATTATACAAATTCAGGTATGCTTGATTAGGATGTGCAGCCTTATCAAGCCCCAAAGCCTAAAGCACCTGACTCTGGCCAGATGAGGCTGCTTAAACCAGCCATCAGCAGCACTCTCAAAAATAAAATACATATGACTCCCTCCTTATCCTAGGAGGGAGATCCCAGCTGACACCAGCACAGGCTTTCCCCTGTCCCGAGTGTCCGTACTCCTACACGTCTCAGATCTTCCTCCACAAACACATGAAGAGGAGCCATGGCGACCTGTACGGCCGACTGCTGAGGAGTGGAGAAATCAAGGTGGAGCCTAGTCTCCTCCCATACGTCGCAGCCTCCTATCAGGAACCAATCGGAGCCTCCCCGGGAACCGTCCAAAGCACGAGCCAGATTCCAGCAGAAGGAGCCGGACAACACAGATGTGAGAAGTGCAGTAAAACCTTTAGTCGCTCTCATAGTCTGAAGGTTCACCATACCACTGTCAACAGTGTGGGAAAACATTTAGTCAATCTGGTCATCTGGAGAGACACCAGCGCATCCATACAGGAGAGAAACCATACCACTGTAAACAGTGTGGGAAAACATTTAGTCAATCTGGTAATCTCAAGCGTCACCAACAACTTCACAGAGGAGTCTCCACCCAAACAACCATGTGAAGAAACGAAATGGTTCCCAGACATCTGTTATTCAAATCTAATCAAACATGGTTCTTGCTGTTATATGTTAAAAGGGCACATGAACGGTTAATTGTTTATCTTGTCAACTTTATGTATTTATTTATATTCATGTCTGTATGAGTGAAGGTTTTTACCCGAAAAATGTTCAGAAGAAAAATAGTTTGAGAGAGATAATGTTAACTGAATTATTCTCTGACGTCATTGTTATATTTATTTCATTTGTATGTATTTATTTATTTATCCTGTAGAAATTCAAATAAAATCAGATATGCAGTGTGGAGAAGTCTGGTTTTGTCTGGATAGAATAGAAGCAGTCCGACATGTTGGTGAATTATATTTGATATGCTGTTATGTATAACGTAGAATTCAAAGGATGAGCTGAGGTCCCGTTACTGACCACCAGAGGGAACCACAGCACCACGAAGATGTTCCCCTTCCCCGGATTCAGTGACATTTTGAATTAATTATTGATAATTATGTTTCAATCTCCCATTAATAATTACTATTCACCGTCCTTCAATGGAAGTGAGAAAAAAAGGATGTCTGATTTAAACCGTTGAAGAGGCCTGTGATTTGGTAGGCTAATACAGTGAACAAATGATCGATATATCAACCAGTGGCGGTGGGTCAATAGAGGGCGCTAGGGCGCCGCCTCTCCGTGAAATATTCACTTCAATATACAAAGCTGCAAACTTGTCGCTTTCCTGCGACAATCGCCGTTTTCTTGGTCTATTTGGTCATTCACGTGAATCGTGTAGAACCGGAGAGTTTTTTTTTTTTTTGGGGGGGGGGGGTAAGCTTTGAATTTAATTTATGGTATTGGGCGTTGCAATTTAGAGTTTTTAACATGCATTTAAAATGAGCAACAAACTTTAATAACCTTGTGCTTTTCCCCTTATCACAGCATTGCAGAAAGGACAGTACAGGCTGGTGGGGAAGATGATTGCCCTCTGCCTGGTGCAGGGGCAGGTCTCTCCGAGATTCCTATCACAGCACCTCTACAGACAGGTTTGTAATCTGTCCCCTCTTCCTGCCACTTTGGAAGAGGTGACAGATTACAATTTGAGGACCAAGCTCCAAAAGGCAAGTAAATGGTTAATGTTAATTGAAACCACTTTTTGGAGAAGTGTTTTTGTGTCAAGATACTGTGTGGTGTGCTCTATAGTGTACTGATGTTGAATTTCAATGTATGATTTATGTCATACACATATGTCAATGCATTCTTTACTGATTTGTGCCATGAAAGTGCTTAGAAATCCCAAATAATGATTATTGTTCCTAATGTATGATATTAGATTGCAGATGCCACACATGTGGAAGGTGCCAGGGAGGCTATGGAGGAGGCCACAGACGAGCTCTCCCTCATGGGCTCCTTCTCCTTTGTGCGGAGCCTCCCGCATAGGGATGAGCTGCTGGGGGCAGCCCTCAACTTCCTCACAGAGGGCCGTATTTTGACTGCTCTCAATCAGTAAGTGGAGCTGGGAATTGACTATTTAATGGACTGAGACCTTTGTGTTGGAGTGAAAAGTTATCATGTGTTCCAAAATAATCTAAATTTATATTAATTGAAAGGATTCCTTGTCTAATTGATTTTTATCTTCACATTATGTACAATGGAGTAGGCTAGAACAGGCTTCAGAGCAACAGACATTATATTTTCTATGATCTATTATCTCATTGATTTTACAGATTCAAAGAAGGGTTGGAGACCTTCGGGATTCTAGCTCTTTTGAGGATCCACCATGAGGAGCTCAAGGGGGTCTTCATGGACACACCTGAGCCGCTGCTGGCCTCCCGGTTGGAGTCCACATTCATGACGTCCTACCTGTCTGAGCCGGGCTCCAATCGGAGGAGGAAGGAGGCCAGGACCCTTATATATTGGAGGGACTGGCTGATCGAGGTGGAGGGTAAGGAAGTGTTTCTATCTACAACCCTTATCTATCTAATTGTTCTTTGTTAATATATGCTTATTCTGAATTTGATGCACAATTCAAAACAGGGGACCACCAAAGAGGAAAGCTGTAGAATGCTCAAAAAACAACAATGTTCAACTGTTTCAACATTAGTAACTGGTAACAGGTGATATTATCATGAATGGATATAAAAGGGGCATCCTGTAGAAGTTAAGTCTTCACAAACAATAATGGGTCACAATACACAAAGGAAAAATACAAGACTGTTTACAGCTCTGCATGAATGAACAAATGCACACATGAAAAATATTTACTATTTGATTTGTGAACCTAGGCATACCTGTAAATACAGCACTGCATAGGGAATTATAGTGAACCGATTGTGACAGTCCCAGCATAACACATTTTATATTTTTTTCGAAAGAATGACACATTGATTTATTAGTGCACACTTAGGGTTAAACAAGGACTTTTGAACATTTCTATTGTGATCTGAGAAATGCAACATAAACCAACATAAAACATAACCTACATTTCTCTGCTGAGATTAATAAAGTATATCTTATCTTAACTAAGGACGACGAAAGATTGGCACATGTCAGGCAGTGTAAAATTCCTGTTAATGTTCACATGCGGTCGTTCTTACAAGTTATCTCTTATGTACTAACAGATGGAGATACGAGTCTCACCCTGGGGGCGGTTCTGGCGTTTGCCACGGGCCTCAAAAGGATTCCTGCTGTGGGTTTTCCCATCGGACCCCGGCTTGAATTCCTCCATGAGGAAGATGGACCGGCCCTTTTCCCCACGGCCAATACCTGTTCCCTGGTCCTCAGGCTACCGGTGTATCTGGAGTACAATCGATTTAAGGAGGCCATGGAGGAAGGAATAACCTCCTGTGGGAGTACCTTTGGCGTGGCCTAATTTGGTGCCCAACCCCGTGGAAGGACGCTTGGAGTGCCCCCACACACACAGGGAAGGACGCTTGGAGTGCCCCACACACACACAGGGAAGGACGCTTGGAGTGCCCCCACACACACACACACACACACACAGGGAAGGACGCTTGGAGTGCCCCCACACACACACAGGGAAGGACGCTTGGAGTGCCCCCACACACACACAGGGAAGGACGCTTGGAGTGCCCCACACACACACAGGGAAGGACACTTGAAGTGCCCCCACACACACACACACAGGGAAGGACGCTTGGAGTGCCCCCACACACACACACACACACACACAGGGAAGGACGTTTGGAGTGCCCCCACACACACACACACACACACCTTTTTTCCCACTCATGACCTGCACCTTGACGTGGTGAGTGGGCTTTCCACCAAGCCAGGTCAAACTATTGTGTTCCAGCCTCACTATGTTAAAGGTAAACAAAAACAAATGTCTGACTGCAACAAAGTGCTCTATCTCTGTAAAGTACAATGGGGAATTAAAAAAGTCCTACATGGTTGAACTGTATCTTCCAAATGTTACAGACAGACTTCTCAGTGACTTGGCTGAATTCATTGGCTTGGCTGCGTTCTGTTCCTGTTGTGGTAATAAGAAGTAGAGCCCCCCATCTTCATCTGCCTGCAGCTGCCTTCTCCAGGTCAACTTCGTCCTGAATGGGCTTCCTTCCAATCGGGCCCTGCTCCTCACATTACGTAAGCAGAGCCCAGCTTTACCCAAGACGCAGATGTTTTTTTCACTGTTATCCCTCCATAAAGTTTCTTTGATGTGTTGTTAATCATGTATGACTAATGCTGCCCTACTGTGTGAAAGGTGTGAAAACTTTGGGATAGCTTATGGTCATGATGTTTACGTTGAGAAATATGTAGTAGGCCTACTGCTTAGAAATTAATTTTTATGAAGCTTGTTTATATGCTATTTCCCATGATGATAAATTAACATTTCATTGCTGTGAGTTGTGAAGATTATACAAATAAATAGTAAATGCGCTGAATCAGAATACTCATTTCCCATGATGATATATTAACATTGCATTGCTGCTAGATTTGTGAAGATTATACAAATACATTTTAAATCCGCTGAATCAGAATACTCTATCAAAACTTTAGTGATGGATTGTAAATGCCCTTACCGAAGTACTGTACAATAAGTGCAATTTGGAGGTACACTTGTATTTCACTTGAGTATTTAATTAAACCGACTTATCTCCAGATGTTTGCGATAAACTGGAGGATGACGGGAGAAAATCCTGAAAAATAAATGATTGAAGAGCCCCCCATGATCCGCTCGGAAAGTCATAGTCACGCTGATTACAGGTGTTTTTAAAATGCGTATACGGCTCTCACATGACACGCAACGGACACATCATCTTACATCATTTGATGTATTGCTGTATTAAACCAGCAAACCATCTCAAGGAAATGTAACAAAGCTGTAGCTGAAAGATTCATCCACAAACATCAGAATAGAAAAACACTGGCAGGGACCATTTTAGCGCATAATGACTACTGCTGCCTATGCTTGTGGCAGTAATGCAATTCTGCTGAATTATTTGGAGGACTTATAGCCTACTTGTAGTGAGGTATTTTTAACAGTGCGGAATCTACAGCTGGTCACTTTCACTGGCTAAGCAAAATGAATCCCGAACAGTTGAACCTCTGAATTGATCCTGAAAGCCTATGTCCTAGAATAATTCATTTGTATTCCGTTTTAGGCCATCTCACTAAAGGTCACTTAATAGCCTATTTAAGCTCACCAAGTCCAGTATTCAGAATTCAAAGCATTTATTCACAAATACGTTCTATTTGTTTTGACAAGCGGAGCCGACAGTCCTGTGCAAGTAGCCTTTGCAAATTAGCCATGTACGCCAAACAGAAGATACGCAATGAACTGATTGTTGCGCATTGTTGTGGATATGTAGGCTGGTTAATTGTGGTTGTTTGTGGTCTTAGTGAAACAGCCTTGCCTTGGAGTTGGAGTGATTGTGTGAATGTGCGAGAGAGTGCACCTGCCGTGGTGATGTTGGGCTTGTTGTGGGCTTATATGTGATCAATGATGTATCCGTCTGATCGTATTAGCTGGTTAAATAATGTCACAAGATCGGTCATACTGCAGGCTCTCATTTGCAAATGCACTGATTGTGTGCCCGTCTCCGATATGCTATATACCTGGCATTTATTCAGTTCATGTTCTTCTGAGTGCGCAAGAACGGTGCCAATTATTGTCGTGTTTGCATTGTAATGCACAACTTTGCCCCTGCCTGTTATAAAATAACGTGCATCCCAACAACTTTAGCCAATGCAGGCTCCTATTGCTTTACCAGTCTTTAAAGTGTGTGCGTGTGTGCGTGTGTGGTTTTGTGTGTGTGTGTGTGTGTGTGTGTGTGTGTGTGTGTGTGTGTGTGTGTGTGTGTGTGTGTGTGTGTGTGTGTGTGTGTGTGTGTGTATGTGTGTGTGTGTGTGTGTGTGTGTGTGTGTGTGCGTGCGTGTGTGTTGGCATGTAGGCTATAGATATAGATTGATTGTCTTGGCTTGCTTGCATCCATGAAATATTGTAATGTTATGGCCTACTCAATGGCCTACTCAATGCACACTGCCATCTCAATATATAGCCTAACATATACAAATATATCACTGTACTAGATACAAATGTATTTTCCACTAGCTAGTGGTCATTACATTGTAGTGAAACTAGTAAAGACAACACAGCTTTATGTTACGGCGAAACATGGAAGCACTGCAGCTTTTGTCTCGACAATGCGTTACTTTAGTCTGGTATTTCTCTTCACTGATTGGTTAGACAGCCTTCAAACTTAGTGGTCAAGCAAAGAAGAGGAGGGGCTCGTTCTTCATACCTAATAGCCGGAGTGAATAACTAATAGCCGGAGTGAATGACTAATAGCCGGAGTGAATAACTAATAGCCGGAGTGAATGACTAATAGTCGCGGCTATTAGTCATTCAAAACCGTATGGATTCCGTAGGGAATTCTTGCCAAACCGCACGGAATCCGTACAGTTTCCGTACGGATTCCGTACGGTTTTGCACTTTTACCGCGCCATTCTAGGGCCGGATTGTGGCCTTCTTGGCTTTCCATAGCGAGTTGCCGCGCGGCGGAGTGAAAGCAGCTTAACAGAGCAAAGTGTCCCAACTGGGGGGAATGAGGACATTTGTTTAGGTTTGCAGGTCAGGTCAAGGACAGGTAAACAAACCACTGTCTGGACCAGAGCTCTACTGGTAACAGACCACTGTCTGGACCGGAGCTCTACTGGTAACAGACCACTGTCTGGACCAGAGCTCTACTGGTAACAAACCATTGTCTGGACCAGAGCTCTACTGGTAACAAACCACTGTCTGGACCAGGGGCCGTATTCACAAAGGATCTTAGGGCTAAAAGTAGGTCCTAACTGGCGAATTTAGGAGTAACTCCTAAAAATAATGGGCGTGTCACTCTTAAATTTAGGACTCCTAACTTTTTTCACTAAGAGCAATTCACAAAGTATTTTAGGACTAAAAGTAGCACCTAAGTCTAGGAGAGCTTAAAAGTCCTCAAGAGGACTCCTAACTCAGTAAGACCTATTCACAAAGAATCTTAAAATGCCTGCAAGACGAAATGTTAGGGTATTCAATTTATTGTGGAGTTAATGCGCGATGCAATAACATCCCCGACTAACAGGAATAATCCGATTAGTCCCGAAATAAAATGTTATAAAAATTATAAATTATAAAAAAATATATATAACTTATAAAAAATAAAAATAATTGCGCCATCAAAAGACGAGGACGTGTTCGTCAATAGGAAGAAAGTGCATTCCATCAACACGCAGGTTGTTTTTGATGCAAATTTTAACATAGCCTACTGGATGTTGTTGCAAAGTGGCCTGGATCTTCAGCTACCCATGATTCGCGCATTTTAATGGTGAGCGGTCTGAGGCAGCTTTTTGAGATGTAGTTGGGTGTCACTTGCTGGGTGACAGTGACTATCCATGCAAGACGTGGCTCTAGACACCCTACCTCAATCCACAACCGGGAGCACAGTTAAAGTGTAACATGTAAGTGATTACGCAGATTACGTATAGTCCTATGCGTAAAACACATCGTATTGGCTCTTTGCGAGCACACAAACATACACGAAATGTTGTGGAGAGAGGAATTGGGCAGATGAAACGTCGGTTTCATGTCCTCCACGGCGAAATACGCCTCACCCCAGAGAGGGCAAGCACAGTAGGCTAATCACTGTATGTGCCATTCTACACAACCTCTGCAAGCGGAGGAACATTCCACAGCCAGACGATGATGATGATGATGATGATGATGGCGATCAACATTACAAGGAATTTGGCCGTGTGGAACCGAGTGGACAGGCATTTAGGGATCACTTTGAAAACACATTTTAGGTAAACACCTTGGCACAAATCAGTCAACACTTGGGTAGTTCGTAACATTTATTTTATTTTAGATTTTACGTATTTGTATTGTTTGCTTTCTCTCTCTCTTGAACGTGCAGGCTACAACGTCATTATCGTGGTCTGCACAAAATTGTCATCATGCGTGTATTCTGCTAACTACTTAATAGGAATTCATTTCTAGCCTAGGCTATTTCCTTGTTTTTCGGTGATTCAGTGGGCTCGTCTGAACAACCAATCACCGAACTGACCGCTTCTAAACTCGTGCACGAGAATTGACGTAATCCATAGCAACGGCGCGTCACTCTTAGTTCACTCTTTGTGATTTATCCTTAGTAAGAGTAGGTCTCAGCGGCTTTGTGAATAACTTTTAAGAAAAAACTCCTACGTAAAATGTTTTAGCGCGAGTTAGGAGCACTCCTAGCGGTAAGATAAAATGCTTTGTGAATACGGCCCCAGAGCTCTACTGGTAACAGACCACTGTCTGTACCAGAGCTCTACTGGTAACAGACCACTGTCTGGACCGGAGCTCTACTGGTAACAAACCACTGTCTGGACCAGAGCTCTACTGGTAACAAACCACTGTTTCCACGCTACCAAGTTGAGTAGACAAATGACACCACTCACAGAGCAGTTCCAAGCACAGAATGGTTAATTTACCTTGTAAATGAAACCAGGGTGGGAAAAGGGTCATCCACCTCTTATATGATCCAGTCCAACACTTTCCACCTCTCTCCCCCTCCCTCTCTCTCCCTCTCCCTCTCCCTCTCCCTCTCCCTCTCTCTCTCTCTCTCTCTCTCTCTCTCTCTCTCTCTGTCTCTGTCTCTGTCTCTCTCTCTCTGTCTCTCTCTCTCTCTCTCTCTCTGTCTCTCTCTCTCTCTCTCTCTCTCTCTCTCTCTCTCTCTCTCTCTGTCTCTGTCTCTGTCTCTGTCTCTCTCTCTCTCTCTGTCTCTGTCTCTGTCTCTCTCTCTCTCTCTCTCTCTCTCTCTCTCTCTCTCTCTGTCTCCCTCTCTCTGTCCCTCTCTCTCTCTCTCTCTCTCTCTCTCTCTCTCTCTCTCTCTCTCCCTCTCTCTCTCTCTCTCTCTCTCTCTCTCTCCCTCCCCCTCTCTCTCCTCTCTCTCTCTCTCTCTCTCTCTCTCTCTCTCTCTCTCTCTCTCTCTCTCTCCCTCCCCCCCCCTCTCTCTCTCTCTCTCTCTCTCTCTCTCTCTCTCTCTCTCTCTCTCTCTCTCTCCTCTCTCTCTCTCTCTCTCTCTCTCTCTCTCTCTCCCTCCCCCCCTCTCTCTCTCTCTCTCTCTCTCTCTCTCTCTCTCTCTCTCTCCTCTCTCTCTCTCTCCCTCCCCCTCTCTCTCTCTCTCTCTCTCTCTCTCTCTCTCTCTCTCTCTCTCTCTCTCTCTCTCTCTCTGTCTCTCTGTGTTGTCTCTCTCTCTCTCTCTCTCTCTCTCTCTCTCTCTCTCTCTCTCTCTCTCTCTCTCTCTCTCTCTCTCTCCCCCTCTCTCTCCCCCTCTCTCTCTCCCCCTCTCTCTCTCTCTCTCTCTCTCTCTCTCTCTCTCTCTCTCTCTCTCTCTCTCCAGGTAACGGGACAAACAAGGTGTCCTTTGACATCTACGTTTCGAGGCGATTGCAACAGTGCCACACATGATCATATTTGAATATATTTCGGGGTAGTAATTACAGGGCTGCCAAGTTTCAGAAAATGACAAGAGTGAGACTTTAGAGTCAGAAGCGTTCGGCCGCCGACCAAAAAAATTGGCCTTTTTTAACATTGATTTATACCTTAGGACTGATGTCCTAAGGTATAAATCTAAAACTTAGATGACTTAAACATGTCTATCACAGCATGAGAAAACGTAGTAATTGTTTTCGAGGGTGTACGGAAAAGCATAACACAAGGCTTTCTATGGGATAACTGTATAACAGCTGTACTAGCGACCTGTCACAACTGTTGCCTTTCCCCCGGGACGAACACTTGAATGATGTTCGTGTCATTAACTCAGGGCCGGCCCTGACCAATTTGGCGCCCTAGGCAAGATTTTTGCTGGCGCCCCCTACTCGTTGGATCGCACAGTAAATTCGACTACCAATGTTCATAAACTCAGAGAAGCTACAAAGCTTTGTCTTTGAGACTCATTGATTTTAGATAGAAAATTAAACACACAAAACGTATTACAAACCAAGTAACAAGCAATGAATCACTCATACAATAAGTATGCACAAAATACTGCAAAGAAATGCATGATGTTTACTAAAGGCATTCATAAGCAAAATAATAGATAGAGTTCAGATTCAAATTATAGTAAATACAATTAAATGTAGTATGGTTTATCTAGTTTGGTTCTAACCAGAGATTAAACAAGCACTCAACTGAAGTCTAAAAAAAATACAAAATTAGGGCTGTGCAGAGGTAGACGGGACAGCTGCACCTGATGCTGTGTCACTGGGGGTGGTACTGAAATATTTTAAAAGTGCATCTGAAGGGAGAAGAGAAGTATATGTGACGACTGCATGTTACATTTTAATAAAAAAACAGATGCTTGGTGTGCTATACATGAGACTAATAAAGACTAATGAAAATGTGATGAGATTCATTCAACTTTATTGTCATTGCAATGCAATTCAGTCTAACCACAGTGCAAAAAATAGTAAAGTGCAGTGAAATGAATGTATATATAGCCTATGAATGATATGTGAAAGCTAAGGTGTGAAATATTAACATTAATACACTTTAACTGCACACTCTTGACCCCGCCCCCCTCACAGAGGGCAGGTACAGAGCAACGAGCCAGGCAGGCACCCAGAAAAAAGGCTTCTCCATTATTTAATAGCCTTTGCTATGACTTTATGTTGCTGTGGGCTTAAATAATATTTCGAAATAATAGTAGTAATGGCACTGAAAAAAAAAAAGTAGTATATATATATATATATATATATATACTACTATATATATATATATTCCCTCCTCCTAACTGAGTTGGGTTTCCTATCCTATATATATATATTTTTTCGGCACCCCCCGCGGGTGACGGCGCCCCAAGCATTTGCCTATACTGCCTATGCCTAGGGCCGGCTCTGCATTAACTAACAACCACCTAATACATTTGCTGAACTACATAAGCAGAGGGCAGACAAACTGCTTTCCCTGTCTTTAATTTTCAACGTGTGACATTATCATATTACATTTGGGAATCTCAAGAATAGATTTGACTTTGGATGAACAGACAGCGGAGACAAAATATTAGCAAAGGGGAGGGAGAGGCGTCTCACACCTACTTCGCTAACATTAAATTGACATCAGCCCTTGCTCCGTTTATGTCACATTATTACTCTTAGGATTGTTTAATGTCTATATGAAGCCATTTAACATTACACAAGTGATTGTGATCATTTTGAAACCAAGACTGATTTTATTGGTGAGCTGATTTTGAGAAATCAAACTATGCTGCTACCTAGTTATGCTAGCTAACTAACACGAAGAGTTCAGTAATGTATTACCTTACGTTTTTATACATAATGCTGTTATGAAATATGAAAACAACCAGTAAACATCTCTGTGTAAAATGTATATTTGAAAGAAGGCGATTGATGTAGGCCTACTTACCCTTCTTGAAATGTTGCAGAATGCAGTCCAGAAGTCAAATTTGGCACTATATACAAAGACGCTCCACCAAGACGCTCCACCAAGACGCTCACACGCGCAGGTCGCGGGAGATTGTTTACAAACTGTCAAACGTATACATCGCAAAGTGGACACCGCGCGACTACATAACCACTCGAAGCCGCAGAAGTCTGGGGTCAAAAGGTCAAAAGGAGCCGGCACCACGCCGCTTATGAGACAAAAGTTAATGTGTATTTCTCTCATAACTTTTTGTCATTATTAAAGAGAGGCCTGATTCTCAGATATGCATGTTGGATGGCTAGGGTGTAGGTCTGGGAAGAACTTCAGGCCAAAATCTTGCAAGCGAGCCGCTGGGTGCAGGTGCAACGAGATGGAGCACTTGCTGAGTCATTTCCTGTAGGGCTGGAGCAACAGGTTGAAGCGTATGCGTACTTTGAAACCCCCTTTGATATATAAGAGACCTCAAGTAACAGCTTACTTAAATGTTGTCGACCCAGTCACCTATTTCATCACTTCCTTTAGGGCTTCGGCCTCCTAATTGATCATTGTAGTATAATTGAATGCCCTCCTTCATATTATATGATACTTCCACCACTGGGACGTGGCAACAACTCTCCAAATCCATATGGGGAGCGGGGGGGGATGCTTGTGGACAGTAGGGTTGCACACTAGACATAAATTGGAAGCAAACTCAGGAGAAGGAATGACCTCTCACAAATATTTATTTAATAAATTGTTTTCAAATAACCCTGCCTCGTTAAATCAATGAGCTTGGTGTTTTGCTTTCAAAAATAGGTACTTAGTACCCCCAACTTACTCCACAGTGCCCCTAAGTGAAGGGGCACCTCAGGCCAAAGTGCCCCCAGAAAAACTTTGGCCTAAAGTACATGAAGTACAAAGTACATGTTTGGTCATTAATGGTCTGAGAGGGCCCCCTATTGGAAAAATGACGTTGACGCAGTCCAAAGACCCCAAAGTAACCCCGGGTGACGGTTCTGAATTCAGCAGCGGACACTTTCTTCAGTTTGGGGCAAAGTGCCCTTCATTTTGGGGGCCCCAATTCAATTGGGGTAACTTTTCGCACAAAGTGTGCCAAATCTCCAATTTAGTATACCGAAAATGACCTCTTCCCTCAGCGTTGGCGAGGTGGTGAGAGGCCTTCAGGGCAGCCAGGATCAGGCGATTCTTCAGACTGAAGTCCGGGTCCTCCGATCGCGGAGCAGCCGGGGCGCGCGGCGCCTCCCTGGGTGGAAGCGGACGCGCAGACCCAGTGCGCGCCGCGGTAGCCACCGGAGGCCTCGGGCGTCGTGGAGGTCGGGGCCGGTCGCGGGGTCGCGGGTCAGGACGCGGAGGTGGAGGTTGTCGTGGCAATTTCTCTATTAGATATTGCGTCTGAGACAGATGAGATCTTTAGATGCAAAAAAAGCACACAATACTTAGGCAATTGCTGGTCGCATATATTTGTATTAAAAGTACGAACAAAGATACATCACAACATGCCTCAACAAACAACATAACAGGCATACATTACAATAATCTGAGGCCTCAGATGGGAGCTTCTCTCTGCGTGTTACTTCATTCTCTGAAGGTACGCTGCAGAAGTCCACCGAGTGTCTGAATCGATGAGTTCTTATTCCACTGAGAGTTGGGCTCTGGAGGAGGTGTGTCCCCCAAAAAGCCTTTGTGTACCAGATGGTTATCTTTACAACTGCAGCTGTGGGGAATGCCATCGGAGGGGGTAGCGGTCGTGCCATCTAAACCCCTGGCTTTGTTGACGCTAGCCAGGGGGTAGAGGAGCAGGCCCATACATCAAAGGATTGCATGGAGGGTGATTTAAAAGACACGAAAACACAGGAACAGGCAGGCAATAAAAATGTATCACTCAACCCTTGACGGTTTACACTTTAAATAACCCGCATGGAGTAGAACGTAGGCCCTATATTAAATTACACAGAATAACAACAAAACTTAAATTCATACATAGACCAAAACAATGCAACATGTAGATTTTCCATCACAAGGTCTCACCTGTGGCCGTGTCCTCTGGGGTACGGCGGGGGGGCCCGGAGCCCACGCAGGGTGGCGAGGAGCCCGGCGCGTCTCAGGCGCGCGGCGATGGGGAGGCCTCTGCGTCTCGCGGCGAGTAGGCCGGTCTGTAGGCCTCAGACCAGCCCTCGTGGTGGTGGTGACGGGCAGGCCCGTAGGGAGACCAGTCCCTACCGGGCTTCGCGTGTTGCTCCCATCGCCTGGGAGACGGATGGCGTGGAGCCCAGAGGCGTTCATGTCTGTTGTCAAAATGACAGAAGCGGGCCTCCGGGGCAGGTGCAGCCCACGCGGAGGGGTTCATCAGCGGTGGGGGGTAGTGGGGGTCCCGAGGAGTCCGTGTTCGACGTCCCCGTTGGACCAGGGTCCACTCACCGTTGGTTAGGGGGTCGTTGGGATGCATGGTTCTCTTCGAGCAGTGCAGGAACTCGAACGATAACGGAATGAAGCTAAGCTAAACTGTAAGGTAATAAGACAAGTGCGATCCAGCCAATATCCGTATTTATTTTTAGGAAATTAGGCTGCTGTATGCTAGTACGACGTTTCGTCAAATAACTGACTTCATCAGGTACAAATTTAGTAGCAATAGAAACAGACCCTATGACAGAGAATCCACGCAAGCCGAGGTAACAGAGCACAAATGTGACAGCACAAAAACAAGGAGGATAAACAGCTTTGAGATTTGAATTGGGCCAATAGGGAGGTTGAATTTTCAAATGTAATTGTGCAATAATGCAACAATGTAGCATAATTTGTCACCAGCAGGTGGAGTGAGGAGGACCATGGTGCCTGCACCTTCCGGAGCCGCCAGCAGTGGTCGCTGATTGTCCCTAAACCGGGTGGTGTTGGACTGACAGCTCGCGACAGAATTTAATAAAAACATAATCAAATGACCCCGTTGCATTAAATTATTGCAGTGGAGGACAAAAAACAAATAACAGAAAAGAATAAAAACATAAAAGATCGAACGTGCCCCGAATAATAAAATGTGTAATAATGTGACCGTAAATACGGTTCAAACATTAGAAGCATCCTTATTGCATTATATATACATTTTAAATTACATATATACAATAGGGAAGAGGAAGCAGCAGGTGAGTAGGGGATGGGAGATGAATGAGAGGGGACTGGGGGGACACGGGATGGTGGAGAACGATAAAAAACGAATAAAATAAATTAAATTGAGGGCCTAGATAAAGGGGGAAGACGCAGGAAGGGTCAATGGGGAGCCGGGAGGGTAAATGAATAAATTGGTGAAAGTAGGGGGGCCGATCGTAAGGTTGAATTAAACCGCAATAAAAACATAGCGTGTAAACAATGTTATTTTTGTACGTTGTACTACCATCAAACATCCAGGAGATGGAGCATGGAGAACCGTGGTGTTATAATGAATTTGGGTCACCAACAGGGGGTGCTAAGTGACTCCAAACCATATTAATGTTGGAGATCCAAGATGGCGGCCTCCGTGGGCAGAAACGTAAACAAAACATTAAAGGTTGGGTACGCGATTTGCGAAACGCCAGCAGATTTTGAAAATACACAACTCAAATGGTCCTACCCCCTCTCCTTCAACGCTGACTCTGACTCCACCCATTCCAAGTACCTGGACGCGCAATCATGCACGAGCGCGAACAGAGATGCGCGAGAGCGAGCCAGGCTAGCGTAGGTTTTCGTTTAACAACATGGCACTACATTCAGCTGTAAATCGCACCCAGTACCGCGGGAAGTAGGGGTTTTGGGGGTGCTGCAACACCCCCTGTCCGAGGCCCTGTCTTATCACAGAAAACGATCATTTCTAAAAACCAAGTGGAGATTTCTGAAAACGCCGGTTATGTGTTGTCGTATCAACGGGGAGAAACGGGATTTTTAGGTTCTGAAGCGTCACATTATGCACCAGGAAATGCTTAACGTCATGTGAGCGTCCGCTGTACCGTATTGGTCCGAATATAAACACAAACCCCATTGTAATACGACCTATATTTGGAAAAAAGATTTGAAGACCAGATCTTGATTTCATGAATAAATAAATTGTATTAATTGAAATAATATACGAAAATAAAAAGGCATAGAATAAAACACTGCATTGCCACTAAACAGTAGTGCAAATAGGCCGTACTGATGTGTACACCAAAGACTTCCTGACACTCCTCTGCCCCGCTGTGTTCGCTCTGGCTGTGGTCGCTCCGAACTGTTTCGGCCCGTGGCAAAGCGAGTCATCCTCGCTGCTGTCCAAGGCATGTTGAGACGCAGCATTTATTTAATGCTCATATGTCCTAGTGCTGAAAAAAGGTTATATGAAAAAGTGTGAGGGTAGCGTTGGTGCGCTAAACTTGTTCTGTGAGCAGCTGGATGTGAACCATGGTGTGAAGGAAGTGAACACAACGATCGATTTTCAACTGTGCGCGCATGCACTGGTGTAATTGAGCTGCGCTCATATCTTTTTTTATCAATGTGACGAGTTGCGAGTCTAGTGCAGGCCGGGTTTTTTTTTCCAGCACCCCCTGCTGAGAATACGTTCTCGCGGCTATGGTTGCACCAGATGTTATAAACATTAAACGGTCACATAAATCATTACTATTTTTAGAAAATGTATGTTTGTTTCATATAATTGGAAGTCCTGGTTTTCACTAGGGTTGCCGCGGTGTGGACATTTTCACACCGAGTAATACACTCGTCTCAACACCGGTATTACCGAGTATAAACGGTATAACTTTGAAACTAGGTCAACCGCCAACAAGCATCGGTTTTTAGACCCTTCTCGTCCTTCAGTTGCCGCCAACGTTCAAAAGCAGCGCCTAGGATATTCTTGATTTCAGTTTTTCTCTTTCAGCGTTTTTATTATCAATTACTCTCTGAAAAAGAGTTTTCCTTCTCTTTGCTGGTGGTGGTGGTGGTGGTGGTGGTGGTGGGGATTGTGGCGTCTTGTCTGCCATGGAAATTGTCTTCTACTGCTAGGTCCAAATGTGGATTAACTAGTTCCAGTAGATACCGCAGGATAACAACAAACAGGAGCTTGCTCTGGGTCACGAGCTCTGGGTCACGAGTACTGCACGAAGGGGTCGCGCGCGGGGCGCGGGGGAGGGGGAGTGCAGTACGACCGTTTGATTGACGTACTTACTGTCCAATGAAACTCGGTGGCAATGGAAATGATTGGCTGGAGTTTTTCGAGCCCTGCCCGTTCCACAGATGATTGACAAGTTTAATTTTCATGTCAGTACTTCTAACTCAGTGGCTGTAAGCGGGTTATGATAAGGATTTCAAGTAATTTTGCAAAAATGGCCAAAAAAGCGAATCACCTACGCAACCTTTAAATAAGAGCGGTATTAGGGGTCACAAAAATCCAAATGTGTGACGATAAATAGTAAAAGTAGAACACAAGACGAACCAGCGGAGAACAAAACACAAAAGCTACAAATTGAGCCGAAGAACTTAAAAGAGTTCGGACCAAAATGGCCGCAGAGTGTTTTCGTTCCCCGTGGTCAGCAGGTGTCGCCAAATAGACCAAAACCATGCGTTCCTATTAAAACAGTGGATCAAATCAATGTACTGTCGAGGTTTGAAGAGTACATTAAAGCACTTTTAAGGAATGATGTGGTAACGTGATCGCTTGAATAAATAAGAATGGCAGGGAAGGGGGGGGCACAGGACATCAATAGAATAATTACACAGGGTGCATTTGGAAACCATATTAAATTAATATTGTTTGTAAATAGGAATGTATGAAAAATAAAAAATAGGGGGAGGAAGGGGGGCTGGGGCAGGGGGGCAGAATAAACACAAACACATGGTAAGAAAAATAAGAAAGGGGGATCCTTTGTGGGGGGCCGGGGGCTGGGGTGGAGGTCATGTAAGGGGGCCTTTGGGGGGTAGGGAAGGGAGAGGTTGGGGTTAGGGTCAGGGGTGGGAGAGGTTAGGTTTAGGGCCAGGGGGCGGGGTCAGGGTAAGGGCTAGGTAAGGGAGGGGGTTGGGGTTAGGGTCAGGGGTGGGAAGGGTTAGGTTTAGGACCGGGAGAGGGTCGGGGTTAGGGTCAGGGTCAGGTGAGGGAGAGGGTTAGGGTTAGGACAGTCAGCAATTAACGACGCCACGGTGGCGTCGCTGGCACGGGCCATCATCAGGCGGCTCCCCAGGGGTCCCCGACCCACCCCAACGTTCAAACCAAGGGCTTGCATGGTCCCCAGCCTGTCAATCCAAATCCTCTCCGACCTGCGCCGTTGGGCGGCAGACCAGAAGGGGTTGGCTTCTAGCACCGACGCGGAAAGGGCCAGCCATCCGTGTTGTATAAAATGCGCAACCAAGGGTAGGTGAGCGTCTCTTTTATGTTTGATATTATGTCGGTGCTGGTGGAAGCGGACACGTACTGTGTTTCCTGTTTCTCCTACGTATTGGAGTTCACAAGTGAGACAGCGGATCAGGTAGACACAGTTCTTCGTATTGAGGCCTGAGTGCCGTTCAGTGGGGAGGACATTCCCATTGTTTTGGTTCCGGGCCAACGGGATAAAATTATAAAAATACGAGAGTCTAGTGACTCTGGGCTCCGACAAGGGGCGCAGTTTGGCCCTCACCAGGAGGTCTCTGATATTTTTGTTTCTCCTGTAGGCGGCGATGATGCCATAACCCGGAAGGTAAGTGGTCGTGTCGAGGAGATGTTGGAAGTTCGACCTGACCAGTCGGGTCAGGCGAGCGGACGAGGTGGAGGAGGTCGTGATAAAGGGGATGCGTTGCCCCTCGAGAGGAGGACGTGTGAGTTTAAAGGTTTTAAGGGAGAGACGGCGGGCCGATCGCGAATATCCCCTAAGGGCGAGGGCGTCAAACAGAATTTTAACTGCTTCCCAGAAGTCTGCAGTTCTGGAGCATTTGCGCTCAAAGCGCAGGAGTTGCGGGTTAAGGAGCCCCGCGAACGTGTGCCTAGGGTGGAAGCTGTGTAAGAGCGCGTGTGTGTCTGTGGGCTTAAAGAAAACGTTCACGTCTAACATGAGGGACGTCATGAACTGTGGGCCTTTGAACGTGGTGGTATCGAGAAAATCAACGGAGGAAAAATGTTTGCATGATTTGAGAGTAATGGACGGATCGTGCGTGTTTAGGATGTTTAGAAATTGATCGAATTCCGATTCAGAGTGCCAAACGCCCCATATGTCATCTAGATAACGCATGTATGATAGAGGTTGCAGAGGGCAGACGGCGAGCGCAGAGGCTTCCCACTGCGCCATATAGAGGTTTGCATACGAGGGGGCGAACTTCTTCCCCATAGCCGTGCCTTAGATTCGGAGAAAGAACTGATTGTCAAAGAGGAAATCATTTCTCGTGAGGTTTATATCCAGCAAGCGAAGAAGTTCGTCGTCAGGGCGCGTGACGTCAGGACGCAGGTTAAAAGCATCACGCACGGCGCGCATGCCCCCAGCAATGTCTATATTAGTGTACAGACTGCCAACGTCCATAGTGAATAAGAAAGCTGTGCGCAGGGATCCGAAGAGCACGGACCTTGGTGACGAAATCATAAGTGTCTTTTACGTAGCTTGCGTGTGAGATAGAAAGAGGGTAAAGATAGTGATCCAGGTACTCAGCCGTATGGTAGGTTTCACTGCTACAGTCCGAAACTATCGGGCGCTCCGATTGGATCTTAAAGGGCTCACTCCAGGCCACAGGCTCTTTATGTATTTTTGGTAACATGTAGAAGAGCCTGGGCCTGGGTTGCGCGTCACCCAAGAGGTAGTCACGCTGCCCATAGGTGATGTACTTTTTTCTCCACAGGGAGTAAATCAAATCAACAATCATCGGGACGGTCTCAGTATATATGGGAGCCTCCAGTTTGGAGTAGTAGCGCGTGTCGTGCAGCTGCCTGTGGCCCTCCCATATATATTGAGACCTGTCCATGATGACAACAGCGCTGCCTTTATCGGCGGGCTTGATTACTATATTTTTGTTTTGAATTAGTTTGCGGAGAGCCTCCGACTCCTCAGGGAGGAGGTTAGCAGGGGCCCGGTTGATCCTGAAGGATTCGTGATAATAACGGAGGTCAGCATTGACCAAGCGCGCGACTTCTAACGGGATGTCATCCTCGGGTGGAACCAGGAGGATTTGTATGTGAAGGGTAGTTTCTCCGACGGGGGGTGATCCCGGAAATAGACGGCTAGTTTAACCCTGCGGTGGTACTGTTGCATGTCCGAGCGGACCTGTTGGTACAACTCGCACGGGTCTATGTCGGTGGAGGGAATGAACGCGAGTCCTTTATCCAAAACTGAGAATTGCGCCGCCGTAAGTAGGAAAGATGTAGAAAGGTTAATAACCGAGCGGTTCCCTCGAGGCGTGTCTCGGGACGCAGGAGCGCTCAGTTTAAATACCCGACCCATTGGTTAAAGAGGAGCGCTGCCGTGTCCCGAGACCAGTGGATGTTAGCACGTTCGGTGACGAACGCCTGTCTGGGCACCGTTGGGATCGACTCGTATCGAGTGGCGATGAAAGCATTTAACTTTGTGAGAAGCTCCAGCTCTCTGAACGGGAGCGCACGGGAATAGTTGACTTCAGGAATCTCCAGCGGTTTGGAGATTACGCACAAACGATTTCTCTAACTTGTTATTCCTTTCGTTTAAGCCGAAAGCCAGGACCAGTTTGCGGACCTTGGGGTTGATGGTGGTCTTGGCCATCACCGCGGAGGCATGACGGAACGACGCGCCAGGATAACCATCGATCTGGAGACCAGGTATGCTAAATTCAGCGAAGCGTGTGACGTTCGAGTCACCGAGAATGAGAAGCGGTTCCCTAGACTGTATATGCCACTCTTGGCATTTCTTACCCGTGCTTGGGTGTCGGGTGGGTCGAGCGAGAGTCACAGTCGGGGTGGAGAAGGAAGAGGCGGGGCTGGCGGGGTCCCGTGCGTCAGCCGGTGCGTCGTTTCTCTCCGGGTCGGCCCGGGCTAACCCATGCGGGGGTGTCGAGCCGGAGGGCGGTGGAGGAGGAGGAGGGGGAGGAAGAGGAGAAGAGGAAGGTCTGGGAGCGGGCATGGCTGCGACTCGTCGGCGGAGGCGGCTGGACGCGAGCCTGATCCTTTGAGCCAACGGTGTGGTGCTCTGGAGAAGTCCCGGGGCTGCAGGCCGTGGAGGAGAGGGGGTAAGGGGAACGGGAGAGGAAGAGGAGGCGGGGGGGATGGGGGGGCACAGGGGCGGAGAAGAAGGAGAGGAGGAGAAGGCCAGCGAAAAGGTAGGCGACGGCAGCCTGGCCGGGGAGCGCCGTTCAGCAGGTCCTACCCCCACGTCGAGGGCCTCCGGACCGGGTCCAGGGGACCGGAGGCCGGGGGCAGGAGGCGGTGGTCCAGCAGGTAGGGTGAAGCGTGGCAGCACGGCTCCAGGGGCGGGTTGTGGGAACAGCTGGACCAGAGGGACCGGAACGTCCAGAACCTCTCTGAGGCGAGAGCGCAGCGCGCTCACCGTCTCCGGGCGCAGGCGTTGGCCGAAGTGGCGTTGAGCCCAGGTCAGGGCCACGGTGAAGTTCGGAGCGCCAGATGGGGTCTGGAAGGAGGAGGAGAGCACCCACCTTCTCGTCCACCGCAGCCTTGTAGTGGTCCCGGAGCAGCAGCATGCTGGTGTACCGCCAGTTGCGCGCGTCACCGTCAATCAGCTGCGCGGTCGCGGCGTTGGGGACAGCAGGGCGAATGGAGACCCTCAGGGACTCAGCTAGCCTGGGGACGACGGGAAGGGGCTCCGGGCCCTCGGCGTTGGCGAGGTGGTGAGAGGCCTTCAGGGCCGCCAGGAGTCCGGGTCGTCAGAGAGCTGAGCAGCCGGGGCACGCGGCGCTTGCCTGGGTGGAGGCGGACGCGCAGACCCAGTGCGCGCCGCGGTGGTGACCGGAGGTCGGGGCCGGTCGCGGGGTCGTGGGTCGGGACGCGGAGATGGAGGTCTCACCTGCGGGGTCCGGCGGGGGGGCTCGGAGCTCGGGCGGGGATGGCGAGGAGCCCGACGCGTCTCAGGAGCGCGGCGATGGAGAGGCTCCTGCGCCTCACGGCGAGGAGGCGAGTAGGCCGGTCTGCGAGGAGGCGAGTAGGCCGGTCGGCGTGGAGGCGAGTAGGCCGGTCCGTGGGCCTCGGACCAACCCTCGTGGTGGTGACGGGTAGGCCCGTAGGGAGACCAGTCCCTGACGGGCCTCGCGTGTTGCTCCCAACGTCTGGGAGACGGGTGGCGTGGGGCCCAGAGACGTTCGTGTCCGTGGTCGAAGTGATGGAAGCGGGCCTCCGGAGCAGGTGCAGCCCACGCGGAGAAATCCATCAGCGGTGGGGGGTAGTGGGGGTCCCGAGGAGTCCGCCTGCGACGTCCCCGTTGGACCAGGGTCCACTCACCGTCATCTTGAAGGTGGTTCGGTTGCATGTTTCTTTTCGAATAGTTCGAATTCGAATTAAAACGGAAAGTATCGAAGCTACACTGAAATAAACTAAACTGAACTGTAAGGTAATGAGACAAGTGCGATCCAGCCAATATCCGATTTATTTGGAAATTAGGCTGCTGTGGGCATAGTACTACGTTTCGTCAATACAATGACTTCATCAGGTACAAATAGATAGCATAGAAACAGACCGTATAATGGAGAATCCAGACAAGCCGTGGTTACAGAGCACAAATGAGAGACAACGAAAACAAATGCTTTTATACAGACATGTAGGAGGGAGGGGGGACTTGAGGTCTGGGGCAGAGACATCCAATAGGGGGCCAGGGCATCAAAACAATTTCAAATTTAAACATGAAAAGCCAATGGGGGGGGTCAGGTGAAGAGCCAATGAGAGGTCAGGAGGGTAAACAACTTTAAAGTTTGAATTTGGGCCAATCAGGGGGTCGAATTTCAAAAGTAATGCTGAAGGAATGCAACATTATATCACTTTTGCTGTGTTTCTCCAGGTCACCAGCAGATGGAGCCCGGAGGATCGTGGTGTCTGCACCAACCGGAGCCGCCAGCAGGGGCTGCTAAATCGCCTTAAACCGGGTGGTGTTAAGGAAGCAGAGATGACGGCCGTAATAGAAATAATTAAAAACACAATAAAATAATACCGTTGCATCGAATTATTGCAGTGTGGGGGTCAAGGTGATACAATCCAAGGGTAAAAAAATATACAAAAACATAAAAGGCAAACTGTACATTAATGCGACCGTGATGCGGGTTCATACATTAAAAACATTGATTTTTACATGTATATATGCATTTGAAAAAATGTATATAAACATAAAAGAAGAGGGAGCAGCAGGTAAGTGGGGGAAAGGGGATAAGTGAGAAGGAGGCATGGAATGGGGGGCACGGGACACTGATAAAGGATAAAAATAAATAAAAATATGGGCCTGGATGGAAAAAGAAGCCGAGGGAAAGGTCAAAGGGAGGGTGAATCAAATTGTAATTACAAGTGGGGACGGTAATAAGGTCAAATTAGACCGTTATAAAACCGTTTTGATAATGTTGTATTTTTCCGTTGCAATACCATCAAACAAACAGGAGATGGAGCATGGAAAGCCGTGGCGCTGGCGTTAATCTGGGTCACCAACAGGGGGTGCAAAGTGACGCCGAACAATAAAGGTAAATATTGTGTTCGTTTAAACAGGGTTAATGCATTAAAGATATATTAAAGGAAGAGGGGCAGCAGGTGAGTGGGGGATGAGGAATAAGTAAATAAAAGGATGACAGGGAAGGGGGGCACGGGGCATATAACAAAAAATACCAAATAATAACAGTGGGTGCAGTGGAAGATCATATTAATATAATATTGTTATTAATAATAATATACATATATATATATATCAAAAATAAAAAATAGGGGGACGGAGGGGGGGCCCTGGGGCTGGGGTGGGGGGGCAGAATGAACACACATAAATGTTATGAAAAATAAAAAATGGGGGGACTGAGGGGGGCCCCTGGGGTGGGGGGGGGGGGCCAGAGTAAAAACACACACACATGTGGTATGAAAAAAAGAAAATGGGGGATCCTTTGTGGGGGGGCGGGGGCTGGGATGGGGATCAGATGGGGAGGGGGGTTAGGGTCAGGGGTGGGAGGGGTTATGTTTAGGATCAGGGGGGGACCCGGGTTAGGGTTAGGGTCAGGTGAGGGAGGAGGTTAGGGTTAGGATAAGGGGTGGGAGAGGTTATGTTTAGGGCCAGAGGGGGTGGGGTTAGGGTGAGGGCTAGGTAAGGGAGGGGGTTGGGGTTAGGGTGGGGGGTGGGAGAGGTTATGTTTAGGGCCAGGGGGGGCGGGGTTAAGGTCAGGGTCAGGTGAGGGAGAGGTTAGGATGGGGGCTAGGGGAAGAGGATAAAAACCATGATGAGGGCCCGGTCTGTGGTGGAGGCAGAAGGGGGACGGGGCCAGGTAGGCTGAGGTAAGGGCCAGGGCGAGGGGCACAGCTCTAAGGGAGGGGGCATTGAGGGAGGGGGGCACACACACTAACATGAAACATAAAACATCAAACATAAAGAACCAACGGCAGGTAGGTAATCTAAACGGGATCACACTTAATAAATGAACAATCCAATGCATGAACCTTACATCATGTAGAGGATAAAAGGTAAGTATGTACATAATAAAGCACAAGCAACACATAAGGTCATAGCACATAGATAGTCATAGAACAAATATCAAACAGTGATGACCCTGAGGCGGTGCAGTCCATGTAACAGAGATCCCAGTGGGGTTCAAGGGAGAGCAGGCAATGGTGGCAGGGAGGGAAGGTCCGAGGAGACTGTAGGAGGCACTGGCGGGTTACGACAGTGTTAGGGTTAGGGTTGGGGTTAGGGTTAGGTTTAGGATTAGGGCGCTCCCTCATGCGCCATGCAGCAGTACATGGGACTATCATGTAGTCTCCCATGCACTACTACCATGTAACAGGAGGAGGGCACGGGCACAAGCAATTAAAATACGTTAACAACTTTTGCTTCAATAAAATCAATAAAATCAATAAAATATGGGAGAAAGGTTATGTTTAGGAGGGGGGGAGGGAAGAGGTTATGGTAAGGAACTGATGGAGTGGCTATGTTTTAGGACCGGGACGGATGGAGGGGCGAGACGGATCATCATTTAGTCCAAACGGGGCTATGGAGGAAAGCCTAAAGATCCACCTTCTCTCAGCAGCTCTCCTCTGGACCAGGGACCAACCGACATTGGTCTCTAGACCGGACAATGAAAAGTTGTTGATATGATGTGAGATGAAGTGAGTATACAGCCGTTTATCGTTTGTTCCTTTCTGAATATGGTAAATGTGTTGGTATAACCTCTGTTTGATAGTAGCTCCCGTTTCGCCCACATAGATGATCCTGCATAGTTTGCACTGGATGGCGTAGACGACATTGCAGGAGAGTAGTGTGAAGGTCTGCGAGATGGGGACACCGGCTCGACAGTTGAAGATGTACTTCAGGTTAGTAAAATAGGGGTCGAAGGTTGTGCGTATTGCCTTGTTGAGTGCCGTATGGACTAGCATGTCCTGCAGATTTTTATTACGGCGGTATGACATTAACATTTTAAAAGAAGCGAGTGGGGCGGTTTGAGGTTTGGCAGAATTAAAATGTTGTTTTATAGCTTGCTTGAGGGGGGCCTAGTTGTCGCGAGAATGTTGTAATGAATGGAATTAACCTATGTTCCGTGTTCTTTTTTTCCAGGGAGAACGGGCCGGCCTGGCTGGAAGAGGGCGGTCACTTCCCCTTTAATAGTCAGAAGAAAACGTTTGGAATAGCCGCGGGGTCTAAGGGCCTTGAAAAGGGTCCTGGTGGCCTCCTCTACGTGATGAGGTAGAGAGCAGATGCGGTGGAAACGGATTAGTTGGGACTTGATGATGGAGCTGAAAGTATGCCGGGGATGGTAGCTGGTGTTAAATAATAAGGAATGCCTGTCAGTGTCTTTAAAATAAACCTTGGTGGCTAATGTTTGTGTCCATCCTTCGTCTCTGTGAAAAAAACTATTGTGTCAAGGAAGGGGACCTGCTGGAGATGGAGAGTGTGTTTGAGTTTGATACGGGGGTGGTGTGAGTTGAGGATATGCATAAAGTGGTTGAATTCCGTTTCGGATTTGTCCCAGAGGCCAAAGAAATCATCTAGATAACGGAAATAAATTAAGGGGCGTGACGGGCATTTAAGAAATGCAGATTCGTCCCAGTCGGCCAGATAAATGTCCGCGTAGGCCGGTGAATATTTCCTCCCCATGGCGCAGCCGCATATTTGTAAAAAGAACGATTTGTCGAATAAAAAGTCGTTACGGGTGAGAGTGATTTCTAAGAACTTTAAAATAAATGTATCAGGACGAGATGGTTCACCGCCTCAAGGCCCAGGACAGTGTCAATGTTCGTGTATAAGGAATCTACATCGATTGAAAAGATAAACGTGTTATCGGGGACGGTGAGACTTTTTAACTTGTTAACAAATGTATATGTGTCCTTGAGGTAGCTCGGGTGAGTATGGGATAGGGGGTTAATATATAAATCTATAAACTCCGCCAAATGGTACGATTCAGAGCCACAGTCACTTACTATGGGGCGACCCGGAGGGACCACGAATGGAACAGTCCAATTCTCTGGGGGTTTGTGTATTTTGGGGAGAAGGTAGAATAATTAAGACCCTAACCATCGCCTGACGCTCCAGGTACATGGGCTGCGTGAGAGGGCCATAGTAGATGGGGTCATTAAGTTGAAGTGTCGCCTCCAGAATGTAATTAGTTCGATCCTGTATTACAATTGCCCTCCCTTATCCGCCGGTTTGATAATAATCATGGCGAGATTTTAATTTGTTGAGGGTTAGGGTTAGGGCTCCCGAACCTGATCCCCAAGCCCCCCCGCGCACGTTAAGGCCCCCCTGTTGTACGGTACCAGTGTTGGGCACAAAAGTAACGCGTTACCGTAATATATTACATTTAGTCAGTAACGGAGTAATATAACGCGTTACTAACTATATTTCGGTAATATTATTACAGTTACTGAGTCCGGTAACGCGTTACAATCATGGACATAATAAAGGATGGACCACGGACTGGAAAGTGGCCGCCCATTCATTCCTATACAAACTGCTCAGTGGCGCAGGGTAACATACAGGAGCGATTTGCTTCCGCGTTATGGGGCCAAGACACGTGGGCTAGTCCGTGACGTACCGGATGCAGAAATATAGAACGCATGCGTGCCCATCCCCCCACTCCGGTCCAACAACAATATAAAATGATACCGTAATGCACCTGTTCTTTGTCTTTGGATCGTTTGAATAAATGGATCAATACATGATGAATCACAATGATTGCAAGCAGAGTACCGTAAGAGTTATTGAGCAGCAGATGAACCAGTCCAAAAATCGGACACGTTAACGGAGCACTGAACTAGGCCCTCTCGGATGCCATTTGTTTCACTACGACTCCTTTCAGCTGCACACCCCTCTTCCCCCGCGAGATAAGGGCTAATAAAACGCTTGAGGAGGCGTTTTGAGGACATGGCATGAAGGTAATTATTAGCCTTTGATTGATATCCAGACATTTTTTGCGGAGACACATTCCTGTTCCCCACTTGTATTGGAGTGAACGGAGATATCTACTTCTGGGTCCCATGATTTGAGGGACCCGTCCACAGCCCGCTTAAACAGCTGCAATACCAGGCTTGGCCGCTGAGCACTGGTGGATTGCGGAAGTATGCAGTGTTCCTGGGGGCTTGGTTACAATCCGAGCCACACAGACTCCAGCCCTTGTTTGGCTGTATATTTTGTCTATTAAGACTTTGTTGTTTGGTCCTAACCAAAACATTAATAGGCTCTAAGCATAAGTTCCTTGTAAAGTCTCTGTGGGACTGAAATGTTGAATGTGTTTCATTATTTATGCTGTTCTCATGCTCTTTTTTATTACTGCTATTTACTGCTATTTCAGGGCAGGACATATGCTCAGGTTCTAAAATACTTAATTACAAAACATGCCCTGTCTGGTGGCTGTTAGACGTCATTCTTGAAGTGCACTTTTATTTTATTATTGAAATAGTATAAACTATTAACATGTTTGATTTCATGGAAATGCAACTTTTTTTGTTAAATGTTTGTGTGGCTGCACTTTGTAACTAAGGAGCTAATAAATGAGGCATAGAAAAAGAGTTTGTGTCATGTCGTGTAAAGGTTTTGGTTGTTTAATTATTCTATATCATAACATTATTGTAATTCAGCCATTCATGGAACACACTACATGCAGATGCAATATAGACCTCATTAGACTTTAATGTTTGCCCCCCCCCCCCTCCGCCTTGTCCTGAATGTTTATTTTGGTGAAAGTAATAAGTAACTTATTACTTATTACTCTACACAGAAGGTAATATTGTAAAGAAACGTATTACTTTCAAATGCAAGTAACTAGTAATATATTACATTTTGGAAGTAACTTGCCCAACACTGTACGGTACCCAAACGTCGAATCCAGAGGCGTTCGACTTGACGTCTGCTAGCGGTAGACCACCTAAGGTTGCTATGTAACGACGTGGTGTACAGTGAGAGCAAGCCGTGCATAGTAAAGTGTTGCACTAGAGGGAGGTGTGTGTCCTTCTCTCGCAGAATGTTGTACCTGTGCTGGGCGAACCTAGTGAGCAAAGTGTTTTGGGTTTCTCCCACATATTGAGCGCCGCAGACGTCGCACCAGATTAAATAGACACAGTTCTTGGAGAGGGGGCTCCCCCGTCCCTGTGTAGGGAACACGTCGTGTGTGGTTTGATTGCGTACCCAGGGTCGGTACCGGAAAAATTGGCCCTGCGCATTCGGTCTAGGGCGAGACGACGAATGGAGTTTAGCCTGGACAAGGATGTCCCGGGGGTTCTTGTTCTTCCTAAACGCTGCGATGATGCTAAAGTTATTAAGGAGGGTGGTTGAACTAACCATGTGTGAAAAATTGTTTTTAATTTCCCTCACTAGACGAACCGCCAACGGGGAGTAGGTGGTAACGAAGGGGAGATGAGGGCCAACAGCAACCGCTTTGGTTTCTCTGAACGTTCCGAGGGCCTTTCTCAGAAACGATCTGCAGTACCCTCTGGTGGACAACGCAGAGAATCTCTCGGTCGTCCTCAGACGAGCTTCCATCGGAGTCTCCAATCCTCTCGGTTCTCCATACACCCGGCCAGCTCCGAAGAACTTTCAGCTCCCGCATCTTTCTTAAGCACGTCCACGTACGTTAGCGCGGAACGTCCTCGCGATCGATGCCCGCGCGTTGGTTCCCACAGGACCAGCCAGAGAATAGTACCTTGGTGGCTGACTGAAAGTCCCCAGGCCTAGAGCAGATCCTATGGAACCTAAGCAATTGTGATTTTACAAGCCCGGCATATGTGTTTCTGAGGTGAAAGCTGGACTTGTGCAGCAGAGCGTGTGTGTCAGTGTCTTTAAAGTAGACCTTGATGTCCAGCCGGGATGTGGATGGGAACTCTGGGCCCTTAAATGTGGTCGTGTCTAGGAAGTCAACAGAGGGGCTAAAGGTAGATTTAATAGTGATGGACGGGTTGTGAGTGTTTAGAATGGTTAAAAAGCCGTCAAAATCCTCCCTAGAGTGTGGCCACACCCCCCAAATATCATCCAGGAATCTAAAATAGTGTACCGTTTTTTTGGGACAGGACGCCAGGGCTGCCACCTCCCATTCGGCCATGAATATGTTTGCGTAGGGTTAGGGTTAGGGTTAGGTTGAGCAAGTGGCACATGGGAGAGAGCGGAGGGCACAGGCACAAGCAAATATATTAAAATAATAACTTTGGCTAATAAGATAATAAGATAATGATAATAAAAAGGATAAAGAAAATAATAAAATAATAATAATAATAATAAAGGGTTGGGGTAGGGGGAAGAGCTATAATATAGACAAGAAAGGTTATGGTTAGGAAGGAGGTGGAGAAGGTTATGGTTAGGAGAGGAGATGGAGGAGGTTATGGGTAGGAGAGGAGATGGAGGAGGTTATGGGTAGGAGAGGAGATGGAGGGGGTTATGGGTAGGAGAGGAGATGGAGGAGGTTATGGGTAGGAGAGGAGATGGAGGAGGTTATGGGTAGGAGAGGAGATGGAGGAGGTTATGGTTAGGAGAGGAGATGGAGGAGGTTATGGGTAGGAGAGGATATGGAGGGGGTTATGGTTAGGAGAGGAGATGGAGGAGGTTATGGTTAGGAGAGGAGATGGAGGAGGTTATGGGTAGGAGAGGAGATGGAGGAGGTTATGGTTAGGAGAGGAGATGGAGGAGGTTATGGGTAGGAGAGGATACTGAGGGGGTTATGGGTAGGAGAGGAGATGGAGGGGGTTATGGGTAGGAGAGGAGATGGAGGGGGTTATGGTTAGGAGAGGAGATGGAGGAGGTTATGGTTAAGTTATAGTAAGGGCTGGATGTTGACTGGAACTAAAAGGAAGGAATAAATAATAAACAGATGAGTTACGAAGGGGGGCGAGGACCACCCTCATTTAAGCCCAACGGAGCAGTAGAATCAAGCCTGAAAATCCACCTTCTCTCCGCTGCCCTTCTCTGGACCAGGGTCCAACCTAGATTGGTCTCCAGGCCAGAGAGGGAAAAGTTGGAAATATCATGTTTGTCAAAATGGGCGTACAATAACTTTGAAACCGTCCCCCTCTGAATATGATATATATGTTGGTAAAGTCTCTGTTTTATAGTGGCACCTGTTTCGCCCACATAGATGGTTCTACCTTGTCTGCATTGGATGGCATAAACAACATTGGTGGAAAGCAGCGAGAAGGTCTGCCAGATGGGAGTTTGCCAAGTTGAAGATGTATTTGAGGTGAGTGAAGTAGGGATCCAAGGTTGTGCGTATCGTCTTATTTAGTGCCGTATGAACCAGCATATCTTTTACATTTTTATTGAGGCGATATGCCATGATGACTTTAAAGGTTGCGAGTGGAGTGGTTCGAAGTTTAACAGCGTTGAAATGCTGTTTGATGGCTTGGTGAAGGGGGCCTAGTGAGCGAGAGAATGTTGTGACGAGTGGGATTAATTGCTGATCTATGTTTTTGTTTTTTCCAGAGAAGTTGGCCTGGTTGGATGGAAAGAGAGCGGCTACTTCATGCTTGATAGTACGGAGAAAGCGTTTGGAGTAGGGCCCGACCGATTATCGGCCGCACCGATATATCGGGCCGATATTTAACATTTTGGGGATATCGGTATCGGCCATACTTTCCATAAATTCCCACCGATAAGTTCATATAATTTTCACAACCAATTTTGCAGCCGTTTCGTTCTGAACGCGCCTTCCGCTCTTGCCACTTGGAATTCATGAGCCTTGCCAAGTTGCCCCGCCCGTCACAGCATCTGATTTGTTTGGCACACGGAATACAACCAATCAACACGCAAGGCTGCAAGCGGGGCGGGGTGCCTTCACGCTCCCTGTGACTCGTGAGCGGTTTTTAGACGGCCAAGTGGGGCTAAGGACGGTGCTGCGAATACAACTTAAAGCAGAGAAAACACATTTCCTTCGAGGTAAGCATATGCGAAGCAATATCCCCTGCAATATGTCACAAACACACCAACGTTGCAGAAGCACGGCACCACAAGGTGTTTATTAATTTGTGAAACCGATTCATTTGATCTGTGTAATAACGACACAAACCTTAGCTCACGCAAGGACAACCAGAATGACAGCGAATACTCCTCACTGAAAAGGTTGTCCATAGAGCAGTCTCAACATGGTGTATAGTCCTACTACAGTTATTGTTAAAACCCCACATGGAAACGTGAACGTGTCTGTAGTTCTACACGAAAGGTGGACTGAAAGCCGTGGTCAATAAAGACCAAATAAAACGTGTTTGTTTGTTCCCGAGACGAACCATTTAGAGCCTGCTAGCTACTTGATAGCCTGTTAGCTACTTTATAGCCTGCCTGAGTAAGAGCCAGCATAGAGCACGGAAGAACCAACGGTGATTGGTCGCAATGTCCCTCAAATTAAGTTAAATAGAATTAAGTTTTGGCCAGTCGCTGCGTTTCAAACTGGTGTAACATCTTGTTACGGGTAGACAGACAGGCTAGCAGTAGCTAGCAGCAAGTAGCTACAGAGATACGACAGCATCTGGTAGTTAATTTTGGCTTGCGCTAACTAACTTGGTGTTAGGTAAACAACTTCATGAACACTACGCTACGCGACTCAGGCCCTAAAGGCACATTGTACGTTCAGTCTATTTGTTTCTTTATTGTGCGTTCCCAGGCCCTTTGACCATTTAATCACGCCTGGTGTGATCTCAAAGTGCTGGCATTTGATGTGCGCTAGGTACAATGATCCAAATACTTCTTTGTAATTCGCCTTTATTTGTGACGTGAAAACCTTATACCTAAATGCTTTCGTTTCACCTCGCCACCCAGAGGCAGACAAGCAGCCCAGCACAGCCACTAGACGTAAAATAAACTCTTGAATCAGGAGGTGGTTATACGTGCTGTAGTTTGCATATTTTTTTTTTTACTTTCAGTAAACTACTAGTGCCGTATATTTACAGAAATATACAGGCTTATCTATATGATTTTGACTATTTTTATATAGAGACATACTATAAATTATTTACAATTTATATGTACAATTTTTATTTATTTTTTTACAATGTCTGAAAATAGATTTAGTTTGTATAAAATATTTATTTTCTAAATATGTCTATTAGATTGCATATACTGTATTAGATTGCATTAAAAGAACATTTAATTTATATGTTCTTTTACTTAATTGGCAATATTAGGCTTGGGCATTAAACCAGCCTATGGTTCATTGCAAAGTAGTTCTACAGTGATGTTTTACTCATTTCTCATAGCAGGGAGTGATTTTATTTTTTATTGAAGATTATTTATTTATTTATTTTTTCCCAGTTTTATTCTATGTTAAGTTATTCTAAGTTAAGTTCGGCTTTATTTTACAAATGCTGCTGGCAGCTCCCTGTACTTAAAATGTTTACTATTAAAAACACTCAATGGAAGTTCGAGTCAGTGTGTGCCATTTTTAATTAATTTGAGAATTTTTTTCTTCTATTTATCGGTTGCACATATCAGTTATCGGCCTCCCATTTTCATAAATATCGGTATCGGTATCGGCCCTGAAAAAAACATATCGGTCGGGCCCTAGTTTGGAGTAACCGCGGGGCCTAAGGGCCTCAAAAAGGGTCCTAGTAGCCTCCACTACATGGTGAGGGAGGGAACAAATACGATGGAAGCGGATAAGTTGGGATTTGATAATAGAACTACAAGTGTGTCGGGGATGGTAGCTGCTGCTAAATAATAAAGAATGTCTGTCAGTGTCTTTGAAATATACTTTAGTGCCTAATGTTTTGTAACCATCCTTTACCTCAGTAAAGAAGACTATGGTGTCCAAAAAGGGGACCTGCTGGAGATGAAGAGTATGTTTAAGTGTGATACGGGGGTGGTGTGAACTAAGAATGTGAATAAAGTGATTTAATTCTGTCTCGGATTTATCCCATAAGCCAAAAATGTCATCAAGGTACCGATAATATAGGAGCGGGCGTGACGGGCATTTGAGAAGAGCTGATTCTTCCCAGTCAGCCAAATAGATGTCTGCATAGGCCGGTGAATATTTTCTACCCATAGCGCAACCGCTTATTTGGAGGAAAAAAGATTTATCAAACAGAAAATCGTTCTGGGTAAGGGTAAGCTGTAAAAATTGTAAAATAAAATAATCAGGACGAGATAAAACGGGTTATGATTCCAAGGCTTTTTTTTTAACAGCCTCCAAGCCAAGAGAAGTATCGATATTGGTATAGAGAGAAAATAAACATTCAACCGTCCCCATTTAACCGTCGGGGACGGTTAAATGTTTCAGTTTATTTACAAATGTATACGTATCTTTGACGTAACTCGGGTGTGAATGGGACAGGGGATTTATATAATAATCAAAAAATTCTGCCAGGCGATAAGAATCCGAACCACAGTCGCTCACAATGGGACGACCCGGAGGGACCAGATATGGTACAGTCCAGCTCTCTGGGGCCTTATGTTTATGATAAAATGATCTGGCACGAGGGAGATCCGGGCCGTAGAGGTAGTTGGCTTGTTTCGCAGTACTAAGGTGTTCTTTTTTCATTTGATCAATTAAAGTTCTGACCATCGTTTGTGTCTCCAAGTACATCAGCTGCGTGAGAGGGCGATAATATGTAGTGTCGTGAAGTTGACGTGTCGCCTCCAAAACGTAATTGGTCCGATCCTGTAGGACTATTTGACCACCTTTATCTGCCGGTTTAATAATAATCTCCTGCCGAGATTTTAGATCTTCAAGAGCCTGCTGTTGTTGGGTGTTGATATTACCCTCCCCTTTATGACGTCTGGGTCAGAGGTCACGAAAGGACCGGAGGTCGGGGTCAATCAGCTTGCGTATGGGTGTCGAGACGGACTCCATGGCTGGCTCCCACATAGACGGTATGGTAAACGGTAGATGGGAAAAATCGATCAAAATCAGAATAATCCAGAATTTTAAGACGCCGGTGATATGTGTGCATGTCTCGCCTCAACAGGTCGCGGTCTGGAAGTGACGGTGTCGGGATGAAGGCGAGGCCCCGTTCGAGGACCTCGCGTTCTAGCGGGGACAGCTGGACGGTGGAGAGGTTAGTGACATTGGAAAGGGAGACCGGGGGGGCGGCGCTGCGCCTGGCGACCCAACTGTAAACCCAGTTGGTCCAGCCAGTCCCTCATCATCGATCTCGCCGTCTCCGGAGTCCAGTGGATGTTATCACGAGTGGTCTGAAATTTGAGTAAAGATAATCGGTTGAGGTAGCTAGAGCGGGAGTCCACGTCCTCTATGTGATCTCTAACAAAGGTGTTAAATGCTTTAACACAGCGAAGTTGGCAGGTGGATAACCTGATGGAAACGGTTAGCAGAGGGATAACAATACGGGCCTGTGGGAACTTCTCTCTGGCTAATCTGACCAATCGACGGGTGTCTTTGATGATGGTGAGTGCTGTCTGTACCCTAAGGCAGTTGTCAATTTTGTGTCCGGTCTAGGGGACGTAAGCCTAAGCAGGATGGCCGTGAGATGTCTAAGTGTCGCTCCTGGATAGCTGTCTGCCTGGATACAGTCCAATTTAAATGTAGGTATGCGGGCAATATTAGAATCTCCCATAATAATGACCGGTTGTCTAATGGGGAGGGACCAAATGGAGGCCTTCCGGTTGGTGTAAGGGTGTAAACGGGGCTGGTAGCAAGAAGGGGACCCGGATTGGTCATCTACCGATGATTCAGATGGAGAGGGGAGGAGTAATGGGGGAGAGGAGGGGGAGGAGGAAGAGGTAGGAAGAGGAGATGGAGCCTGGTGAGATGATGTGATGTTCGGTTCTTCCCCTGTTGTGGTAGATCCATCTGCAGGAGGGATCAAAGGAGGTGAAGGAGAACAAGGGTGGATCTGGGCAATGAAGGTGAGCAGGTTGGGTTGTTTTTTTGCATTCTGGTTTGTGTTATTTTGTTTGACGACTGTTAAAGTGGTCTCCTCCGTCAGAGAAGGCGGTGAGGAGGTCAACATCAGTGGAGAGGTCAAAGGGCAAAGCTGCCCCTGAGTCGGGTTTCTCCTGCGGGAGAGACGACTGGGTCTGGGGGTTGAACAGGTAAGAGATGTAATTGGGGGTTCAAGGTCTGGTGTGGAAGACTTAAGGAGGGTCACTGAGGTGTGATCTATAGGAGTTGGAGGAATGGTGTCAGTTAAGGTAGTCTGTGCTGGTAAGATGACAGGAGGTGGACGTGGTCTGACCACCGGGAGGCGTTGTGGTAGGGGAGGGTGGTTTTGCCCTGGTGGTTGAGGGGCTGGTGTAGCTGTAGAGGTGGGAGGAAAGCGTCGGGCCAAACCAAGGGAAAATGGTGGGAGGGAGAGAAGAGAAGGGATAGGTAAGGGCCTGGAAGGTAAGATGAGTGTGTTGCGGTGTTTGAAGGGAAATGAAGCAGTTAGTGGTCGTGTAGGGAGCGGTGGGAAGGTTGTGTTGTCTGAGATAAGCAGTGGAGTAGTAGGTGGTGGCAGATCGGCAGTAAGACTGGTTAACAGTGAGCGAAGTGTAGTGATAGATGAGGGAGTCAGGCCTCTGCCGTACCTTTGGCGGGCCCATCTAAGAGCTCTATCAAGGGCCTCCTCACTAAATGGGCTCAGGGTCAAGGGGAAATCCTTTCGGATTCTTCCATAATGTTTCTGTAGGATCCGTAAATTATTATTCAACCAGTCAATTGTGTTATTCTTAATTTCAGTTAAAACAATGTCGTCCGGAGCCGCCGGTTTGATGAAGGCTGTGAGGTAAGCTACCTTTCTAGCCATCCCCAGTGGGGGGACCCCTGTAATGAGGGCTTCCGACAGAATCTCTGTGTGGTGGATGGATTGGAGAAGTTTAAAATATGTTTTGCTTAATAAAAACTCTGAATTGCTTGATGTGTGTGTCCCAACAGGAGTAACCTTGGAAGGAGGAGGCTTCTGTGGTACTGTGTTGTAGGTACCCAATAGGCTAAATCTGTTTTTATAAGAGTTAGCCATTTTAAAGGGGGACCCAGACTAATTCAAAAGAAAAAGAAAAGCGGGGAAGGGGTTGGGGTATAAAAAAAGAAAAGAAAAAGGGAAAACAGAAGAAAAATGCAAAACAAACTATAATAAGGTTAAACCGCAATTCGCATTGAAAAAAAGATTTGCTAGAACAGATGTAGTTGTGGTTATGCAGCTGTGAGTCAGATCGTAGAGTAAACTAAAAATAAGAAATAAAAAATAAAAATTGTAAGGGAATGAACTATGCAAAACCAAAAAGGACAAAGTCAAAGGTAGAGGGTTGGTGGGATGTGGTTGGTCCGATGGTGAATTGTCTTAGCTGGGAGGTAGATTGTGTTCAGGTCAGGAAACAAGATGTTGCTGATCGTCTGGTAGGCTGGTGGTAAGCTGGTTGTGGGCTGGTGGTAGTTCCCAATAAGTGACCCTAGAATGGTTCAAGGGAGGGGGGGCGGGTGGAGTTGGGCCGGTTGGTTGAGTAGATCGTAGTAGATGTTGTGTCGGTCTTCAGTGTACACACATACATATATATGTATATATATGCACACACATGGACACACGCCCAAAAATCACAAACCCATACTCTCTTCTGTAATGAAAAAAAGCCTTAATGTTGGAATGGCATTGTTCGGGGAAGGCAGGAGTGTGTCCCTGTTGTTTCTCTGTGTGTGTTTTATCTTCTCATAGTCTTGCAGTGTGTACACACTTTAGAAAAAACTGAACTGAACACACAGATGTTGGGGTACTCACCGCCCAATAGACCACCAGGACAAAAGGAGAAGGTCTGAACAACATCACTGCACGCCGTGGACCAGATTGAGTAAGTATATTCCAGAAGCAGTTAAAAAAGTAAATATTTATTGGATCTAGAAACAATAAACTAAAAAAGGTTGCACACCAACAAAGGTTAGGGTTAGGGTTAGGATAGGGGGTTTTAACCGAAGTGCATCCCGGTGTAGGCCGTTTCCGGTGAATATCTTTTGACAGGAAGGTGCTAGAGAAACGGGAGGCAGACGCACCCCCCCCCCAAAGGGAGGAGCGGCTTTCCAACGGCGCCAAGTCTGTGCGACCTTCCCCCCCCGAGATGTGGAGTCGGGCATCACATATGCTGCTGGCCGTAGCGGCTTTGCACAGCAAAATCCTAAGTGTGCTCGGTGCAGGCCGTTTTCGGTGAATATATTTTGACAGGAAGGTGCCAGAGAAACGGTTAGGGTTAGGCACAAGCATTAAAGGAGACTCCGGGTGCACGGGCCATCATCATGCAACTCCCCGAGATCCTCGACACACGCCCACATTAAAGCACAAAGGTTATGAGGTCCCCAATCTAGCGATCGTGAGACATTGTGATCTGTTCTTTCTTTTTTCAGAAGCCTTTTTTCCGGGTCGCGTAGCTACCGACAAGAAGGGACTCGCCCCCAGTACCTTGGCATGCCCGATGGGCCTCCTGGTGGGCGTGTCTGGTGACGCTGTCCGCGGGCGGGGCAAAGGTCAGCCGGGCGCGTGTGGAGCCAAGGGGAGTGACGGCGGGGGCAGCGTCCCGACGAGCGGAGGTCTCGGCAAACGCACAGGGGGGTGTCGTAGTCGTACGAAGGGGCGTGGCGAGGGGCTGGAGGAGAGACGACCCGGAAGGGCGGGGCTCACTCCGCGGCAGCGGCAGGGCAGGAGAAGGCCGTGAGCCTTTCTTGAAGTGCTGACGTGGCGTGTGGGCCCCCTGGTGGGCGTGTCCGGGGCGACGCCATCCGCCGGGATGTCGAGGGCCAGCCGGGCGTGGGCGGAGCCAAGGGGGGACGCACGGGCTGACCAGAGGGGCGTGGCGTGGGCGGAGCCAAGGGGGAACGCACGGGCTGACCAGAGGGGCGTGGCGTGGGCGGAGCCAAGGGGGCACACACGGGCTGACCAGAGGGGCATGGTGTGGGCGGAGCCAAGGGGGGACGCACGGGCTGACCAGAGGGGCGTGGCGTGGGCGGAGCCAAGGGGGGACGCACGGGCTGACCAGAGGGGCGTGGCGTGGGTCCAGCGCCGGGGCTTGGCGGAGGTGAGCGCCGTCCTCTGTGGCGCGGCCGGAGGGGGTCTCGAGCCTGCAGGGGGAGGGGGGGAGGAGGGAGGGGGAGGAGGGGAGGGGAGGGGGGGAGGGAGGGGACCCCCCCCGGGGAGATGGGTCGCGGGGGACCCAGTCGCGTCTATGTGGGTGCATGACTGACGCGTATGTGCGTCTAGCTGTAGGCGCGAGTCTATCGGGTGGTAGACTGACCAGAGAGGGGATGTCCGATGGGTCCCGGGCCTGCGGTGGCGTCGGCCGCGCTGGACCAGGGTCCAGTCGTCGTGGTGGCTCGGAACAGGCATATCCAACGGTTCGTTTTATTTAAAAAAGTGATCGGGAGGTTCTAAGAAACGCGAGTGTGGTCCGGTAAGAATCCGTTTTTATTGACTTCTTACCGTTGGGCAAAGTACGACGTTTCGTCACTATTGTGACTTCATCAGGTACATAAAATAGCAACAACAAACCGTGAATATGTCCGTACAAATACAAAAAAACGAAAAACGAGCCGTGGTGACAGTGATAGTTGTTGACGAGCACACACACAGAGTTCCACTGCGCAGACAGGCAAGGGGGAGGGAGAGGAACTGGTTCGTGACATGCGCAGAAGTGACCACGGCAACCCGGGAGGCGGGAGGGCCAATCAGGTGCCAGGCTGGATCAACACTTCCGCACGGTGACAATAGGTGATGACAGCCAACAGAGGACGCCAAACAAACCGATAACATGTGGTATGCTGACTGTACGGGGAAGCACACACAAAACACGAATTACGCGAGTCAAACAATGTAAACGATCGTACCGACAGGACATAAACGAATACATTGGACGGGGCGGGTGAATAAAAACGATAAACAACAATAAAAGACAATAAACGTAATTCAATGAGGGGATAAAGGGGCAAATAAACCAATAGAAGGTATGGAATAAAGTACGAGCGTCCCAATGAAAGTGCGTCACGCGTCATCATTCCAAGATGGATACCCGGAAGCGGGGGACCAATCAGACGCCAGGCCAGGTAAACAAGCCTGAACGGCTGCAAACATTCACAGTGGTCAGCAGAGGACGCCAAATAAACCAATGCTAAGCAGCATTCGGGATGCATGGAGAAGACACACACAGAGTGAATTGAATAGATTAAATAATGTAAACGATTAAAACGGGGCAGATGAATAAAAATAATAACACAATAATAATAACACAATACAATGAGGGGATAAATGAAAAATAATAAACGGATAAATGAATAGATAAATGAATAGAAACTAATGGAAACAACCGAGAGGCAGACGCACACACACACACGCACGAGTGGTGCGGGGTCAAGCCAAACGGGGGGGACCTGAGAACGGTGGTGAGGGGGACCAGAAGGGGAACATGGTAAGGGTCAGGGTCACAACGGGGTCAGGGGTCAGAGCCCGGGGAGGAGGACGGTCAGGGTTAGGGCCAGGGATGGGGACGGTCAGGGTTAGGGCCAGGGATGGGGACGGTCAGGGTTAGGGCCAGGGAGGGGGACGGTCAGGGTTAGGGCCAGGGAGGAGGACGGTCAGGGTTAGGGCCAGGGAGGGGGACGGTCAGGGTTAGGGCCAGGGAGGAGGACGGTCAGGGTTAGGGCCAGGGAGGGGGACGGTCAGGGTTAGGGCCAGGGAGGGGGACGGTCAGGGTTAGGGCCAGGGAGGGGGACGGTCAGGGTTAGGGCCAGGGATGGGGACGGTCAGGGTTAGGGCCAGGGAGGGGGACGGTCAGGGTTAGGGCCAGGGAGGAGGACGGTCAGGGTTAGGGCCAGGGAGGGGGACGGTCAGGGTTAGGGCCAGGGAGGGGGACGGTCAGGGTTAGGGCCAGGGAGGGGGACGGTCAGGGTTAGGGCCAGGGAGGGGGACGGTCAGGGTTAGGGCCCTGGGAGGGGGACGGTCAGGGTTAGGGCCAGGGAGGGGGACGGTCAGGGTTAGGGCCAGGGAGGGGGACGGTCAGGGTTAGGGCCAGATGAGTGAGGGGTCAGGGTTAGGGCCAGATGAGTGAGTGGTTAAGGTAAGGGCCAGGAGAGGGAGGGGTTAAGGTAAGGGCCAGGAGAGGGAGGGGTTAAGGTAAGGGCCAGGAGAGGGAGGGGTTAAGGTAAGGGCCAGGAGAGGGAGGGGTTAGGGTGGACGGTGAAAGGGCGAGGGGGCGAGGGGCCGTGCGCAAGGGCCGAGGCGAGGGGCACGTCTCAGAAGGAGAGAGAGGGATGGGGGGCACACGAAAACAACAAACACCTACGGCTCGGGGAGGGACACACGGGACAACACGGGAGAAAACAAAAACAACCACAATATACAAGAACCTTAAAATGTATAAAGGGTGAACAGGTGATGGGCAACAACAATAACACACACAACAACACAAATCATGAGCCCTATAGGGCAACGATACGGCTGAGGGCGGTGTAGTGTTTGTTGAGGACGGTCTGGCCGGACTCGCGTGCCCAGGTGTTGGTGGGGAGGGAAGAAGATCAGGAGAGTCGATAGGAGGCACTGGCGGGTTAGGGTTAGGGTTGGGGTTAGGTTCAAGATTAAATGGCATCATCACACAACTCACCTGGATCCCCAACCCAACCCCACACTGGTGATGACGTCCTGGGGGCATGCTACGGAGAGTTCTCGTTGATGAGCCCCTCAGCAGTGGAGCAGCCGAACGAGGCTTCCTGGTAAGTGATGCAAGCCTCCTGGCGGTGCTGGCACGTCTGGAGAACATGCACGTGTGCGTGATCGGCATGACGACGTCCGCGGGCGGGTCAAAGGTCATCCGGGACCTTCTCGCGTTGCTGACGCGTTTCGTGGACCTCCTGGTGGGCGTGTCCAGGATGGCGCTGTCAGCCGGAGGGTTGAAGGTCAGCCGGGCGCGGGTGGAGCCAAGGGGGGTGCCGACGGGGACAGAGGTAGGCGTCGTCCTCTGCGGCAGGGGCGCGGCCGGAGGGGGTCTCGAGCCTGCAGCAGGGCGTCCGCGTGTCCTGGCGGAGGCGGTGGCCGTACTGGCGAGCGGCCCAGGAGGCAGCCACATCAAAGTTGCGCCGCCAGGCAGGGTCCGCAGGGCAGGAGAGCTCACTCACCTTCTGGGCCACCGTAGCCCTGTAGTGGTCCCGCAGGAGGATGGTGGTGGCGTGTCCCCAGTTGCGAGCGTTGCCATCAATGAAGCCAAGGGTCGCGGCGTTGGGGACAGCAGGGCGGATGCGGATGGAGGCCGTCAAGGAGGCGGTGAGCCTGGCGATGATGGGGAGAGGGTCCGGGCCGGAGGCGTTGTCCAGGTGGTGGGCCGCCTTGATGGCCGCGAGGATGAGGCGGTTCTTGAGCGCGAAGTCCGGGTCATCGGAACGGGGGAAGTCCGTAGTTACAGACTCTCAGAGGTCATTCGTTATTTGATTGTCCTTGTTGGACCGTATGTAGGCAATGCTACACAAAGGAGCCTTGCATTTACTGTTGCGCAGTGTGTCTGTGTTTCAAGTTCAATGGTGGCCCCACGCGTTCAACGTACATTAACCTTGGATAATCAAGCGCCGTGTTGTCCATTATCCCTTACATAACCGCTATGTCAGTGACACAATTAGGCCTAGGCTTTATGTATTCTACAAATTCATATTATAGCTGTGAGAATTGTTAAGAAAAATCCCCTCCATAGTCGCCCTGGAGTCACAGGCCGACAGTCTCCTGCAAGAATCAGGGAAACCTATTATAGGACATTCATCCCAAAAATTAAACATTTAGATGAATACGTGATACTTTGTTTTGATAGTTATATACCTCTGATTGGAGATGGATTGTCGGCGGCTCCTCCAAAATAATGTTTGTACCTTCAACTAAAAATGACACAATTCATTTACACTCAATCATTTCACATTTGATTAGCATGACAATTATTTATGTCCATTGCCAATACATGAATACATACTCATTACAAACGCCTTGGAAGTCGAGGCAGTGGGGTCAGAGGTCATCCCCCCTTCCACCATCATCGGCCGACCTTCGTTATTAATTGGCGAGAGCCAGCTCCTCCGAAGTGGTGAAGGGTGGTGGAGCGGTCCCCCTCCCAGTCGTATTAATTTGGGTTTTCTTTTTATTTGCTACCGGTAATCAACATGTGACTAAAGGTTGGAGCCTATGGTCATTGCAAATCATAGGCTAGATTCACCTGAAATTATTCAAATGGATGCTTACAACTTCCCGCATTGAATAATATTTTAATATTTATTTTTGACTCGGCCCCACGTTCGTAGGAGCGTGCTGGCAACACATCTATGGGGGTAAAAGGCATGATGATGCATGATATTTTTCAGACAATATGCAGAATCTTTTCACTTTCGAATTAACACGGTCGGTAATTTTTTGCCAGCACGCCACCCTAGCCATATTATGGGCAACCGTGTTCCCGTTGGCTGTGATTTGAACTTTGAATTCCTCGTAGGAGTTCATAATAATACACTGCTCGCCTTGGGTGAAATACACCGCTCTCGATCGATTAATTTTGCATAAGAGAGTCAAATGACGCGAGAAACGCCCCTTTTGTGATCGCGCATTGAACCTAAAGCGGAAAACCTGGTTCAACTAATTGAATCTAAAGTGAGCGTCGTGGAACCATTTAACTCTGACTGCGAGTTGCGGCTGTCGAGCCAGGTTTCCCCAAGAAAGCCTGGGTATGTTCAGCGAGGTTCGTGGTATAACCCCAGGTCCCAGTCTAAACAATCAGGCTTGAACAGAGTGACACACAAACACACAGACACTTTAAAGGAGTTTTTCACCCGCTCCGTATCCTTGCTTGCCCCAACAAGTTTGTGCGGCGTTCTTGTTGTTTTGTTTCCGGTGTAGCTAGATCCGGTATGGTGTTGTAGTTTTTCTAATGTGACTAGTTGTTGCTAGACAGCAGGTGAAACAACTACAACGTTTGGCAAGCCAAAAGAGCGTTAATCGCGAGTTAAAAAAATGAACGCAGTTAAAATTGGTTTGCGTTAATGCTGTTAATAACGTTAAACTGCCAGCCCTAATAAAGACACACATATATAAACATGCGCGCATGCACAGACGCATATATAAACACACATACACAAACACATAGGCCTATACAGGAATACAAACACATATACACACACACACACACACGTATATGAACACAAACAAACAAACGTATATATGAACACACACACTCACGTACATATGAACACGCGCCACGTGCACACACACACACCTTATTATAAACACTCAAATATACACACAGACACATGTACACCCGCACACGCATCTATGAACACACACACACACACACACACGCAGATATGAACACACACACTTACTCAGATATGAACACACACACGCAGATGTGAACACACACACGCACGGACTACACACACAAGTATATATAAACACACACACACTGTTTTGGTGATTTATATTCATGTAGCCTACTCAACTATAATCCAAATGCTACATTTTCTTGGGCTTCTTAAAGTTGATCTTGATTAACCATGAAAGGAAGAGACTTTTAAGATCTTCCATCAGGTTAACTTAGCAGATTTTGCAAAGACTATATTTCTAATGTCAAATGTATTTGAATTATTGATTGACGGTCAATTTTAACATTTTTAGAATAGAAATAGAATAGAATAGAAAGCCTTTTATTTTTATATTCTTTGGACTCCCTTTATAATGGTTTTTATCAGACTGGTTTATAAAGTGTTGTTCTTTGTCTCCATAAAGAGAGAAGTGCCTCCAAGTGACTGTGGTTTGGGTTTAACGCTTAACTTTTGCTTCGTGAACGAGACTTCCTGTTCTCCCCCACAAGCTAGCGCAGTGGTTCTGCTTTCCTAGATGATGATGACGCACACAAACACACACACACACACACACACACACACACACACACACACACAGAGACGGAGAGAGAGAGAGAGAGAGAGAGAGAGAGAGAGAGAGAGAGAGAGAGAGAGAGAGAGAGAGAGAGAGAGAGAGAGAGAGAGAGAGAGAGAGAGTGAGAGAGAGAGAGAGAGAGAGAGAGAGAGAGAGAAAGAGAGAGCGAGAGAGAGAGAGAGAGAGAGAGAGAGAGAGAGAGAGAGAGAGGGAGAGGGAGGGAGAGAGAGAGAGAGAGCGCAGACCTACCCAGAGACCATCTCTCCACTGCTGATGATCAACTCATTACTGGAGCCCCCCCCCCCCCCTCCTCCCCTGCCAGAATTGCTGGGAGAGAGGAGAATGAGATCTCGCTGCAGAGGACAGCAAAATACTAAACCATGTACTTTTGTGTGTGTGTGGGTGTGTGTGGTTGTGTGTGTGTGTGTGTATGTGTGTGTGTGTGTGTGCGCTCGTGTTTAAAATGAAAGCCGACTCCACTGACATATAGAATAGAATAGAATAGAAATAGAATAGAAAGCCTTTTATTGTCATTGCACGAGTCAAGTACAACAACATTTTTAGTAAGCTTTCCCAATTGGTGCATTCGAGAAAATAAATAAATATATAAATAGAACAAGAACAACAGTATACCAAATAGAAATGTAAATAATGTAAAATAAATAATAAAGTAAAATAAAGTAAAGTACAATACAGCAGTGGGAGGTTAGGGGGGGTCAGTCAGTCGGGGGTCAGTGCATGTGTGTGTTCAGGGTGGATACAGCTTTAGGGAAGAAGCTGTCTCTGAACCGTGAAGACCTGGTTCTGATGGACCTATAGCGCCTGCCAGAGGGCATCAGGTCGAACAGGTGAAAGCCAGGGTGTGCGCTGTCCTTTGTGATTCTCTCCGCTCTGCTTAGGCAGCGGGAGATGTATATGTCCTTCAGGGAGGGGAGGGGGCAGCCAGTGATCCTCTGTGCGGTGTTTACCACTCCCTGGAGTTTCTTCCGCTCTGCCTCAGTGCACTGTGAAAACCACACTGAGATACAGAACGTCAGAACACTCTCGATGGTGGAGCGCTAGAAGGTCACCAGCAGCTTCTCTCCCACGTTGTTCCTCCTGAGCACCCTGAGGAAGTGAAGCCGCTGCTGAGCCTTCTTGACGACCGCCGCCGTGTTGGCAGTCCAGGAGAGGCCAGCAGAGATCATGGTGCCCAGGAAGCGGAAGGTGTGGACTCTCTCTACACAGTCACCGTTGATGTAGAGGGAAGCCGGGTCTGCTCTGCTTTTCCTGAAGTCCAGGATGATCTCCTTAGTTTTTGTGATGTTCAATGCCAGGTTGTTGTCTGAACACCACGATGTTAACTTCAGGATCTCATCCCTGTAGGCAGACTCGTCTCCCTCTGAGATCAATCCCACCACCGTTGTGTCGTCCGCGAACTTCACTATGGTGTTGCTGGGGTGGGTGGGACTGCAGTCGAAGGTGTACAGAGAGTAGAGGAGTGGGCTCAGCACACACCCCTGTGGAGAGCCTGTGCTGAGGGTGCGGGTGGAGGAGAAGTGGGGACCGAGTTTCACCTTCTGGGGTCGATTTGTGAGGAAGTCACTAATCCAGGAACAGGTGAGCGGGTCGAGACCCAGGGCTCGACCCGGGTCTCTATATATATATATATACAGTTTATATATATATATATATATATATATATATATATATATATATATATATATATATATATATATATACATATATATATATATATATATATATATATATATATCTGGGGCCGTATTCACAAAGCATTTTATCTTACCGCTAGGAGTGCTCCTAACTCGCGCTAAAACATTTTACGTAGGAGTTTTTTCTTAAAAGTTATTCACAAAGCCGCTGAGACCTACTCTTACTAAGGATAAATCACAAAGAGTGAACTAAGAGTGACGCGCCGTTGCTATGGATTACGTCAATTCTCGTGCACGAGTTTAGAAGCGGTCAGTTCGGTGATTGGTTGTTCAGACGAGCCCACTGAATCAGCGAAAAACAAGGAAATAGCCTAGGCTAGAAATGAATTCCTATTAAGTAGTTATAGTGCAGTTAGCAGAATACACGCATGATGACAATTTTGTGCAGACCACGATAATGACGTTGTAGCCTGCACGTTCAAGAGAGAGAGAAAGCAAACAATAAAAATACGTAAAATCGAAAAGAAAATAAATGTTACGAACTACCCAAGTGTTGACTGATTTGTGCCAAGGTGTTTACCTAAAATGTGTTTTCAAAGTGATCCCTAAATGCCAGTCCACTCGGTTCCACACGGCCAAATTCCTTGTAATGTTGATCGCCATCATCATCATCATCATCATCATCATCGTCTGGCTGTGGAATGTTCCTCCGCTTGCAAAGGTTGTGTAGAATGGCACATACAGTGATTACTGTGCTTGCCCTCTCTGGGGTGAGGCGTATTTCGCCGTGGAGGACATGAAACCGACGTTTCATCTGCCCAATTCCTCTCTCCACAACATTTCGTGTATGTTTGTGTGCTCGCAAAGAGCCAATACGATGTGTTTTACGCATAGGACTAAGCGTAATCTGCGTAATCACTTACATGTTACACTTTAACTGTGCTCCCGGTTGTGGATTAAGGTAGGGTGTCTAGAGCCACGTCTTGCATGGATAGTCACTGTCACCCAGCAAGTGACACCCAACTCCTACATCTCAAAAAGCTGCCTCAGACCGCTCACCATTAAAATGCGCGAATCATGGGTAGCTGAAGATCCAGGCCACTTTGCAACAACATCCAGTAGGCTATGTTAAAATTTGCATCAAAAACAACCTGCGTGTTGATGGAATGCACTTTCTTCCTATTGACGAACACGTCCTCGTCTTTTGATGGCGCAATTATTTTTATTTTTTATAAGTTATATATATTTTTTTATAATTTATAATTTTTATAACATTTTATTTCGGGACTAATCGGATTATTCCTGTTAGTCGGGGATGTTATTGTATCGCGCATTAACTCCACAATAAGTTGAATACCCTAACATTTCGTCTCGCAGGCATTTTAAGATTCTTTGTGAATAGGTCTTACTGAGTTAGGAGTCCTCTTGAGGACTTTTAAGCTCTCCTAGACTTAGGTGCTACTTTTAGTACTAAAATACTTTGTGAATTGCTCTTAGTGAAAAAAGTTAGGAGTCCTAAATTTAAGAGTGACACGCCCATTATTTTTAGGAGTTACTCCTAAATTCGCCAGTTAGGACCTACTTTTAGCCCTAAGATCCTTTGTGAATACGGCCCCTGATATGTATATATATATATGTATATATACATATCAGATTCAGAATCAGAATCAGAAATACTTTATTGATCCCCGGGGGGAAATTGTTGTTCCAGGTGCTCCATACAATATAAATATAAATATAAATACCCTACAAGCTAACCCTACAAGCATAGAAGATAAGATAAGATTATGAATAAATAAATAGATAAATAAATAAATAAAATACAATAAAAATAAAATAAAAGTAAGAAGTGGACATCTCTTAGTTGGTATATATATATATATATATATATATATATATATATATATATATATATATATATATATAAAGATTCTTATTTTACTTGATTAAGGAGGATGATGGTGGACATTTTGGGTCAAAGGTCGGGTGGGTAGATGTTTTGGTTTGGTGCCACCTTACAGTTTTTTTCAATTGCTTGAACACGTTTTCCAAATTTGGCTCATTGTGTCAAAACTCAACACACAAGCAAATAAGACAACAACACTGGGAAATAAACCATTCACATCTATGTCAAATTGAAACTCGGCTATCGAAACCTAACAATTCTTTGTAAAAATGGCACTCTGATGTCAAAATGAAACACACTGGCATCATATGAATACACTTTCAGATCAGCAGCAACACACTGGTCTACTTTATATAAAACACTGCTGTCTTTCATGTTCACTGTTTTTATTCAGTTCCACACAGGGCACGTTTTCACCACAACCAAAAGAAAAACTAAATACTGTACATTGCAGTACTGTACATTACAGTGCAGTAAATACAGTTTGAGCAAAAATAAATAAACCCTATTGTACTGTGAACACAGAAAATCATGGCAATTGTGCATGGGTGGGCTTATGGACCCTGCCGTCTGTTGGGGTCTGGCCATAGGATCTCACAAGCAATATTATCTTCCGCTAAGCATGGGGGAAAATATTGCCTTGTGTGCCGAATCCATCCAAGCATTGACCCTATGTTGATGTCTCCGCAGGCCTGTTCCATTGCCTGCAGAAGAGGCATGCGAGCATGAGGTTGGCATATACGCACCATCTCCAAGCCGAAAATAATTCTTCTATGGGGTTTAGAAATGGTGTGTAAAGGGGCAAGTATAGGAATTCAAATTGATGATGGTTGGTGAACCAGTTGCGGACCAGATCAGCCCGATGGAAACTAACATTATCCCAGACAACAACAAACCTGGGCTGCTCTGTTAGCTGGCTGATAGGTGTTCATTTTTGTAAGCAAGTGTTTTGAGGTGTGTATTTAAGTATTTTCAATTACCCAGTGTGTTTAGTATTTTGAATAGATGTGTTTTCCCACTGATATACTGAGATGTTATTTTTGAACTAAGTGTCTTATGTTTGAAGTAGTGTGTAGCGGGCAGGATCAAGTGTGTTGCAGAAAGGAGCAAGTGTGTTGCAGAATAGCAACTAAAGTGCAAAGCAGCGTTTTTGTTTAAGGAATGGTTACATGTGTTTAAGGTATAGCAACAAAAACTTCAAGTTGCGTTACTTTGGTCTAAGCATGTGTCTATAGTGTTCAAGCAATTGAAAAAAACTGTAATATTCGTACACTTTAAAAAGGGGATTAGGATCTGCATTATGAATATTATCTGAGCTCATAGACACATTGACATTGTACACATTCAGCATTGATTATGCCATAACGATGTTATCCTTTCAAAGTCCAGTCAGAGAAACTGCAGTGTAAATATTCCAACAAATGTGTGTGCTTCTTTGTGTGTGCGTGCATGCATGTACGTTAGAGCATGTGTTTATGATTGTGTGTGTGTAAGACATTTAAAGAGAGTGCCTTTTAGTTTCCGGCTCCGTTTAAAGGCCGCTTTAACATCCCATAAGGGGGGGGGGAATGTATGAAATCATCTTCTACACACACACACACACAGCATGTGTGTGTGTGTGTGTGTCAAGAGTACGCTTTAGTGTGTGTGTGTGTGTCTGTGTGTGTGTGTGTGTATGTGTGTGTGTGTGTGTGTGTGTGTGTGTGTGTGTGTCAAGAGTACGGTTTGTGTGTGTGTGTGTGTGTGTGTGTGTGTGTGTGTGTGTGTGTGTGTGTGTGTGTGTGTGTGTGTGTGTGTCAAGAGTAGGCTTGTGAGAGTTTGTGTGTGTGTGTGTGTGTGTGTGTCAAGAGTACGCTTTAGTGAGTGTGTGTGTGTGTGTGTGTGTGTGTGTGTGTGTGTGTGTGTGTGTGTGTGTGTGTGTGTCTTAAGAGTACGCTTTAGTGTGTGTGTGTGTGTGTGTGTGTGTGCATGTAAGTGCATGTGTGTGTGTGTGTGTGTGTCAAGACTAGGCTTTAGAGTGAGTGAGTGAGTGAGTGAGTGAGTGAGTGAGTGAGTGAGTGAGTGATTGTGTGTCTGTGTTTGTGTGTGCATCTGTGTCTGTTCAAGCATTTGTGTGTGTGTTTGTGTGTGCAAACATGTTGTAGTGTGTGTGTGTGTGTGCACAGACCTGAGCTGCCGCCCGGGACCCTCTTCAGGTGGTGGGGGTTCCGGGGGATGCTGTCCAGGTGGTGGTGGGACTCGGACCACATGCAGAGCTCGCTGGTGTTGGGGCCGGCCGCCGCCACCCCCCCGCGCCGGGACCCCAGCCCCGTGGTCTGGTGGGGGGGGACCAACCAAGGATCTGTTAGGGGCTGATCGGGGTCCCACGTCGACGCAGCCCAAGAGGGTCTACGGACCCCTCACGTCCTCGCGGACCCTCCTTGCGTCCACAGCAAGGGCCTGACGCGCGCCTCCCCGATACGTTAACCCTCCGTCGAGGCGACGCAGCAGCGAGGGCTGTGATTGGTCCGCTCACTAAAAGCCGCCGCAGAACCGAAGCAGGTTCATGACTGCCTGGAAGCGTCTGCGGGTTCATCGTTGCGTCGATGTGGAACCATAATCAGCCCTTTAGCCGGTGGCTAATAAGCAATAGCATTGACCCCTCTCCTGTAGGGGGCGGACGCAGAGACACTCAAAGCCCCGTACCCTGCAGGGTGAAGCACTCCTGGACGGAGAGGGGCGCCCCCAGGAGGGGGGGGGGGGGGGGGGGGGGGTCGGCCAGGACCTCCTCCCCTCCGGTCTCCTCCTCCATCATGTGACCACAGCCACAGCCCGACGAATTACAGTTTGCAATTTGTAAACACAGAGAAAGAGAGAGATTTGATTTAGATTTTTCAAAAACACTTTTTTTTACAATCAACCGAGAGTACAATACATCAGGAAATGTGCTATTTGTTCAGTCTTTAAAAAATGTTGGTTTATCCAACAAAATCCTGTGCAAAGTGCAACTCATCATTTTCAACAAAGCAAATAATATTATTGTAACACCGGCGCTGTTTAAAAGCATCTACATCCCCAAACGCCTTATAAAACGTATACTCCAGCCAGACTCTGGCCCTGAGATGAGATAAACAACGGTCTTGGGGAACAAACAGCCGTTACCGTTATCAAAGACATCCGACGACTCGTTGGAACAGCCAGAGCTAAAGTCCCTCAGGCCCGTTTCGTCATTCCTCTCCTCTGTGTTTCAGTCGAGCTATCCGTTCACCAGCTCCACTGCACTGAGGCCTTCAGCAGCTTTGTGAGAGACAGCATAGAGGAGGTGGACCCCCGATGCGGTCACCTTAAACAACGGTCTCTCCTTCAATTCCAGACGACCCAGGACAACGTCCATTGGGCTCCGGGGACGGGGGTTAAGGCTTATTCATTGGAGGCTTCTTTTATGTTAAAGGATGGTATGGATGTGTGAATGGTTTTACTATGTCTTATTTATCTTTATTTATATTCCTATTTATTAATTAATTTCAACTATTTTGCACTTATCTGCCAGCACTTATCTTTACCCTGTGTGTTTTTAATACTTCTTGCATGATTTTACCATGTTTTATGCTTTTACCATGTTTTTATATATATATATATATGTATATGTGTGTGTGCAATTTTGGGGTTCCTTTATTTTTCACCCATGACTTCTACTGAGATTGCAGTGTGCTCCTTTTTATTCCTATATTTTGTATAAATGCGCATGATTCACTATTAATGAGAGGATGTGTGTGTGTGTGTGTGTGTGTGTGTGTGTGTGTGTGTTCGTTTATCTATCCTTATGGGGACATTGACTTGAATACACACCAACACCGTGGGGACCATTTACACCATGGGGACCAAAACCATGGTCCCCACGGTGTGACCCACTCCAATTAATAGGAAATGATGGTCCAAAATGGCTGCCGAAGTTTCGTGAGAAGTCCCCTGCAGGCTGTTTTTTATGACTTTGTGTGTGCTCTATAGCAACCCCAGAGACCAAACCTGGTATTGCAGTGTGTACGCAAAGTCCCCAGCAGGCTGGTTTTCAGGAATTTTGTGTGTGGTACACTCCCGGAGGCCAAACATGGTATTACAGTATGAGTTTACGAGGCAAATGGAACGCAGTCCCCACCCAACACAGTCCCAAAAACAACAAAAATGGCGGACACTGCTTACATTTTCCATGGAAAAGCTACCATCCACATTTACATGCATTAAGATGACATTTCTGGCGAAAAATATGCGAGATATTTTCATAATCTTCTATCAGAGAATGTAGACGACCTTCTGTTTATTAGTTTCTATGACGATTTTAGTGTCTCTTTAGATCGTTGGAATGCACCGCTTTGTACCGTTGTTATGGTGGTTGCTACACCACAATGTATGTCCCACAATGTGAACATTGATTGTTATATTGTTATATTGAAATTGTGGACGAGCGGACAACGTCCGAGCGGACGTTGCCATGACATCTAGAAATCATACCGTATTTAATGGGTTTAATGGGTTATCAATAAAATGGCTGTGTAGGGGTTGATTATAACTCGTGAATAATAGGCTATTGTTTATACCACGGCCAGGGGGAATACACGTATTCCACGACGCGGGGGTCCGTCAGATAGATGTTATACCTTGTTATCTGAATGGGAAATGCAATATTTTAGGACAGATACACCATTAATCGTGTTTCTAATGACATTTCTAGCGAGAAATATAGCCTACCTTTTCCTTAGATAATCTTCAGCCAGTGATTGTGTCTAATCTTTAGTTTATGGTTATTAGGACGATTTTATCCACTCGCTCGCATGTTTCAACAACACAGTCTCACTCCGAGAACGTCAAATACCGACTGTTGGCAAAGGCACTTTAGCGTCGGTAACTGACGGGAAAGGTAGGCCTATCCTTTGCCGTCGGTCGGTGACGGGAAAGGTACCCTTCGGCGTCTCCTGCAGACGGAATGGGGAGTCACCTTTGATTCTGAGAAATTGTGACAATTCACGGATATATTAAATGCAGGTGCGCTGCTCTGTAGGCAAACCGCGATGGAAAAAGGGTAGATGCTTCATCTGTTCTTTTTAGAATTGTATGCCTTTTATCTAGCCTGTCTTGTTTTTGAATATGTGAATGAAAGTCCGCGTCGATGCCTCGCAAGTCCAGTGTCGCGAGCGGACGTTGCCATGACATCTAGAAATCATACCGTATTTAATGGGTTATTATCATTAATATTGATGTGTAGGGGTTGATTATAACTCGTGAATAATGTTGTTTATACCACGGTCTGGGGGAATACTCGTATTCTGATTGGCAGCAGGGCGTGCATTAACTCCTGATATAGCAACACATTCTCACTCCGAGCGCGTCGATTTTTGACGAACGGTCAGTGACTTTGGCTTCAGCGTCTGACGCAAAAGGGTACCCTTCTTTTAATATATGAAGCTATGAGCATTCATCCCATTGGCTAACGGAATACCCGATGGCTGCACATTACATACATACAATTCTAAAAAGAACAGATGAAGCATCTACCCTTTTTCCATCGCGGTTTGCCTACAGAGCAGCGCACCTGCATTTAATATATCCGTGGATTGTCACAATTTCTCAGAATCAAAGGTGACTCCCCATTCCGTCTGCAGGAGACGCCGAAGGGTACCTTTCCCGTCACCGACCGACGGCAAAGGATAGGCCTACCTTTCCCGTCAGTTACAGACGCTAAAGTGCCTTTGCCAACAGTCGGTATTTGACGTTCTCGGAGTGAGACTGTGTTGTTGAAACATGCGAGCGAGTGGATAAAATCGTCCTAATAACCATAAACTAAAGATCAGACACAATCACTGGCTGAAGATTATCTAAGGAAAAGGTAGGCTATATTTCTCGCTAGAAATGTCATTAGAAACACGATGAATGGTGTAACTGTCCTAAAATATTGCATTTCCCATTCAGATAGCAAGGTATAACATCTATCTGACGGACCCCCGCGTCGTGGAATACGAGTATTCCCCCTGGCCGTGGTATAAACAATAGCCTATTATTCACGAGTTATAATCAACCCCTACACAGCCATTTTATTGATAACCCATTAAACCCATTAAATACGGTATGATTTCTAGATGTCATGGCAACGTCCGCTCGGACGTTGTCCGCTCGTCCACAATTTCAATATAACAATATAACAATCAATGTTCTGTACGGAGATTTGGGAGAACGCTGCCGGACAGAAGCTTAGTTTGGAAGTCGTGCTTAGTGACATGACAAATACTTCCAATTTAAATACATGAGTTGGATAATTGTGCTCCTCAACACGTAAATTTAGAAAATACGTGACCCTGATCACGATAAATAGATTAAAATAACGTGACAGTGTCACGAATTTTCGTGAGACCGGGTTGTTTATTTACAACTTGACTACTGTCCAGCAAGTTGACGTGACAATGAGGGCGCCCCAGCGCCCACTCCACTAACCTGACATGGAAATGAGCGGTAGTCTAGACAACTGGCGAGTTTTGTTTTGAGTTTAGTTTTTTGTTTTGTTTTCAGGGCGCGCTCGTGCGCGCACATAGATTGCGCCCTAAGCCTATATTTATATTTTTACAACATCAATCTCCCTATAGTGTCATCGAGTCATTAGTAGTTTAAGGTAGTTTTAATTAACCAAAACCAGGTCACTGAAAAACGGAACATTGTAACCAACGGCAGAAAACCGACCCCCAAACAAACCCCGGTTACCCCGGCAACACGGTCTCACTCGCGTGCAGGCCCCCACCCTGATTGACAATAAGAACATTACAATACATGCACATAGAACAACTGGCATAACGGACAATGAAATACAATGCAACACATAACACACAAACTATTTAATTGTCTTAGGGTCGCTACAATATGAACAAAATATGTTCAGGTTAGACTTTCTCTCTTGAAAACGGGCAAAACGCTAACGCTAACCCTAACCCTAACCCGGAAAATGAATTAAAAAAACTACAAATGTTCGGAAAATGCAATACACTTAAGTGTGCGGCGCCATGTTTTTTGTAGTTCTAAAATGTTTAATTAACGTTTTCCATTATGTGAAAATGTGTCAAGGAACTTCGCAAGTGTATTACATGTTTTAGGGACTGGGGAGCACATTTATTTGGTCAGATTTCATTTTTACTATTGTTAATTGGGTGAAATCTGGTTTTGACCCTACCCAGTAGCGCCCCTTGATGGTTTGGCCATGAGGCCAAAGGCCATGATAGAAGAAGTCAAGAGCTTTCCAAAAATGTTTTCCCCATGTATGTATCACATTGTGTTGCTTTTCTGTAAGCCTTTAAAAGAGCCTTAGGTTCAAGGTTCAAAGGGCATTCCTGAGGAGCAGGAACCACCCAGAATGTCCACAGTGGCATATCTGTACTCTGCAGATCAAGACCTTTCCAACGATGTCTTCATTGTCATCCTACGACAAAGATTCATTTTTATCTTGCTCACTGCCAAGGCACTTACTGATGTGTACTTTCTCACAGCCTATATAGAGCCAAGATGGATAAAATCACTAAAACATATTTTAAGGGATATTTAGTGGCAAAATGTGTTCAACATATTGATGGTGACCTTATCCTTAGTCATGCTTTTCAATTTGGAGCAGTTTAAACACCATTTACCCCTTAAACTACTTAATGTTTCATATCAATATTTCCATATTAGGCCTACTGGCTATATATGACCATTTATAGCCATTGTGTTCCCTTCTCCATGGCTGACAGGATTGCCCCGGATGAACCAATAGTATATAATACACACAGTTGTTTTTAATTGACCAAGATATGAGCTTTTGAAAGAAAGTAGGCCTGTGCCATAGTAACATGCAAAGGGCTTTAGAACTACAGAAAACATGGCGCCGCACACTTAAGTGTATTGCATTTTCCGAACGTTTGTAGTTTTTTTAATTAATTTTCCGGGTTAGGGTTAGCGTTGGCGTTTTGCCCGTTTTCAAGCGAGAAAGTATAACCTGATCATATTTTGTTCATATTATAGGGAGATTGATGTTGTAAACATATAAATATAGGCTACATTTTATTTCAAGTGTTTTTAGACGTGTTTCCAGCTGCTTTGTTTGTCCATGAATTGGACAAACATGAATTGAGTTAACATTGCGGGACATACATTGTGGTGTGGGACAATAATAGTTGTTGTTGTTTTTTTTTTAACAAACTTTATTGTCAACACTTATGACATTACAACATAAACAATAGTACAGTAAGGACAGCACTTCCGGCTGGTCCTGCCAATGGGACAGGTGGTCACGGCCATATATATATATATATATATATATATATATATATATATATATATATATATATATATATATATATATATATATATATAAAGTATATATGTCTATGGTCACGGCATCTTTCAGCCGTTGCCCAACCTGACGTCATTGAAAATTGGTGCAGGAATCAGAGCTATAGAGTAAACATAGTTGTTTATAGAGTTGTTTACTCTATAGCTCTGATACAGGAGTAATAACTAACCAATAGGATGGATGCCCACATCGTCCATTAGAGCCGTGGTCGTGTTAATACAGGAGTGGATGGGCTGCTGGAGCACCCGCTCTGAACGTCAAATATCGCCTGAGACGGCATCACATTGTAGTGAATTTCTATTTTGCAGGGTTTACTTTAGCGTTAAATGTGAAACATCAGTTATTTGCAACACTAGTCTGTAAAACTACCCTGTGAGTCACAGTTGAGAAGTGGAGAAATATTGTGTGGTCCTCTGCCGAGCCTTAATTAATCACCGCGGGTCTGCACCATAGACTGTAAAGTCTGCACCTGCACCCAGCAGCTATGCGTAGTGCACCCCTCCCCCCCTCCCCTCCCCCTCCTCCCCTCCCCCCGCGGCTAGCGCGCGACGCGACGGCAGTGGCACATGGCAGCAGCAGCAAGAAAAAAAGTACTTAGTTAGTGTCCACCACTTGTATAGTGAAACTTTGGTTTAAGGAGAGAGACTTTAATGTTAACAATTTTCTATTTTGCAGGGTTTACTTTAGCGTTAAATGTGAAACATCAGTTATTTGCAACACTAGTCTGTAAAACTACCCTGTGAGTCACAGTTTAGAAGTGGAGAAATATTGTGTGGTCCTCTGCCGAACTGCGTAGTACACCCCTCCCCCACTCCCCTCCCCCTCCTCCCCTCCCCCCGCGGCTAGCGCGCGACGCGAGTCGCGACTTCACGGCAGTGGCACATGGCAGCAGTAGCAAGAAGAGAGCGTTTCAAAAGAAGACGACTTGTTAAAGACATGACAACGGCTCCAGCATCAGCAGCTGGTAAGGATTTACGTTCTCTTATTTTGCTTTAATATGTCATGATTTTTAATCGATAGGTTATGATAAACAGCGATGTTACTCGTGAATGGAGTAGTTAGCGTATAAGCCAGTTAGCGTTAGCTAAGTGGCTCGCATTGCTGTCGGCTAATACAGTGAACTACAGGTGTTTTATTCAGCGGTCCTCAACCTTTTTTGCGCCACGGACCGGTTTAATGTTAGACAATATTTTCACGGACCGGCCTTTACATAAATGTGTTTCCACTTAAAAAATATTATTTATAGGGGTGTCAAATTATGGCGTTAAATATCATTTTTACAAGCACACGCACGAAGCGGGCCGCCTATTAACGGCATGGACCACTTTTAATAATCGTATTAAACCGTATAACTTATAACGTATAACACAACTTTATTTAAAAGCAAGCACATGGAAAACATGTTATATTTTGTTGTCCGGTGCGTGTGGATGTGCGGCAACTTCGGCGGAGCGGTTCATGTTAATAGGCCTTTTTCACAGCAGACGTTTTGACTTGTCAGAACTTATTATACAGATAATTAACTGTTATGAACAGACTCAAAGCAGACATTTACTCTATGTAGTGATTGAGTCTAATTAGCTAAGTATCTTAAAATATATTTTTTATTAATAACTAAATTAACTAATTAACTAATTTCCACAAACTGAACTAAAGGGTTTATCTCCAGTATGACTGCTCACTTGTCTCCTCTCCTTGCTTCCTCTCCTCCTGTCATCCTCTCCTCTTCCACTCTTTCATCTAGATGGATGCTGTGGACCACCATAAGCAGCACAGGCTGGGGTCCACAGCCCCTGTTCTGTCTCGGCATCTCAAGGTGGATTTGCCTAACCCTGACCCTGACCCTTACCCAGAGGAGACTACCACTACCACCATTAATATGGACCTGCACATTGCCAAGGAGAATAACAATGAGGTGAGATGGAGGCCTGTAAATATTCCAGTACCTACAAGTCATATTTTAAATAGCAATTTAATAGTCTTTAAACAGTAATATAACGAAAACACAAATGCTATGATCCAACAAATGTAGGCTATTTTATTAAAAATATTCAGCAGAATTAACTTTGCGACCTTAGTTAGCATACAACAATAATATATAACAAGTAGCCTTTGCCACTGCTGCTTTTAGTGGGAGTGGACGGATCTTAGACTGTTTAGGCTATTTACATCTCACAGACAACTTCAGATGGCTATTCAAACTTACACTGATGGGTTTGTTTACTTCAAGGAAGCAGACATGTTTGTAAAAGTAGCAGTCACATGTGTCAGTCACATGGCTGACCACCGTATTCGAAGTCATCTTCTGTATCCTCAAAATCATCAAAATATTCAGCCATTATTGAGAAAATACTTACCAGTATGCGACGAAAACATTGTGCCTCTGAGTTCATATTACTTGGTTGAATTAATCTACAGGAGCACTTCAGACTAGCTGTAAATACACTGGGCTTCAGACTGTAAATACACTACCATCACAGTGCTGTTTCATCGCACTTTCCTGCTGTTAAATGTGTGGTCAGATTGATAGATCGTTTGGTAAAACCTTTAATATTTGCAACATATCTTACAGCTCACACAATATTGGGCTATTTAACATCGGCTACTATTAATACATTGTTATTTATTTATTTGGCATATTTCCTGCTGGACATTTTGGCCATTGATTCATATGCCTGTCAATTACACTTGATGGCCAAAACCTGGCATATTCTGGCTAACCTGAGTCTGAGCACGAGATATTTTTCAGGCATACATGCTTAATTATGTCAGGGTTGACTGGTATTTTGCATGTGCTGACCTCATTTGCAGGGCCAGACCCCCCCTGAAAAGTCAGAAGATCAGGAGGAGGGAGAGACGACGGACGAGCCAGACATACGAGAGGAGGTAAGTGCAGGGGATGTTGCACATAAAGAGTGATGCCACAGATGCAAGCAGGTACTCAAATTGGGACAGAAAGAGAGAAAACGTATTTGGCGGTGAACACTAATGTACGCTTACTTATTTAGGTTATACTGCTGGAGCTAGCAAGTTAAAAAAATGTAGTAGCGCACCCGGTCAGGACAGTTAAACATGTTCAATTGTGTCACATTATTACGTGAAATTCATTTGATATTGATCAGAAATTCAGTGCCATATTGTCACATTGAATGACAATTACATTGGTTCTTGTGTGTTTAAACATGAGAAATGAACAGTGTTGAGAAAGGAGCCAGCTGATAGCGAGGGAGAGAGAGCATTTATTTGTGTTTGAAATTATTTTAAAATTATTAAAGGGATAGTTAGGATTTTTGACAAAAAAAAATCTAATGAAAATATTCAGACGCTCTTACATTCTTCAAACTAAATGGACGGCACCTAAATGACCTACATGAGTGTGACAGCAAAGGGTCTGAATACTTATGTTGTGATATTTCAGATTTTCTTTTTTAATTAATTTTGCAAAAAAATCTAAAATTCTGGGTTTGGCCTGGCCTCGTGAGGTACTGAGTGGAGAATCTCCACTCAGTACCTCACGAGGCCAGGCCAAAAAAAATGTCCTCATGAATCTCAGATTCATGTGGACATTTTTTTTTACTTTGACACAAGGCTGAAATATAAGAAATAGTGAAAATTGAAGAGGGTCTGAATACTTTCACAGGCTTTTTGGTTGTTACACAGCTGGTTCTGCATTTCTTACTTACTCTAGTTTATTTTTCTTTGTAACGGCGAAAGCTCAATTTGTATTAATAGTTGTTATTGTATTTATAAGCTATAGATCTTATCACAATGTAAAAATGGATTATTCTTTAATTGGAAATTGTATTTGAGTGTTTTTGGTAACTTTCAGGAAACGGACCAGTGCCCTTCAGACCCAGATGTTCCTAAACTGAAGAGAACTGAGAGTGTCTTTGTAAGTTTGCATACAAACCAGTGTGAATCTTGATATCGGTTGACAAAATTATGAACTGTATTATTGTTGATGGGAAAGGCGTAATTGGGAAATTTAAGTGGGAAATATTCTTTAAAAACTAATTGAGTCCCATCTGACTTTCATTTTCTAGCTTACAAAGGAAATGCTTGGGAACTCTGACTATAAATCAATGACAAGCAGTGAAATAAGTGAGGATGAGTATGTGCCTAGTTCTACACCAGAATCAGACGTATCGGAGGAAGAACTCAAACTGCTCCAGTCTCCAAGAAACTACAGTTCATTAAATAACTCGGATGTTCTACGCTTGAAGAAAGGTCGTGCTAAGCCTGTTAAATGCAGACAGGGCACATCTTCCTCTTCCCAATCCATGGCAGATTGTGAGTTGTCAAAATCCTCCAGTGACATAGACGTCTTGAGGCTGAAAAAGAAAACCAATGGTGGTAGAGTATACAATAAGAGGCACTACTGTTTGTACTGTTTTAAACCATATGCCAAAATTGCACGGCATTTGGATAATAAACACAGCGACGTGCAGGCGGTAGCACAAGCGTTCAGTTATCCAAAAGGATCAGCGGAGAGAAAGCTACAGACAACTCTAATTCGAAATAAAGGCAATCGTCGCCACAACTTCGAGGTCCTGGAGCAGGGTAAAGGGGTGATGGTTCCCTCTCAGCAAAGCATTGGACCAGTGAATGTAAAAGACTATTTGCACTGCACATACTGTGAGGCATTACTCAAAAGGAAGGTGATGTGGCGGCACATGAGAAAATGCAAACTGGCAAAGAAAAGCATAAAGCCAGGCAGAACTAGAGTGCAGTCACTTTGTGCTGCTGGACAGCCTGTCCCAAAAGAGATAAATGACAAAGTCTGGGGCCTAGTAAATGGCATGAATCAAGACAACATAACGGACATAATTCGGCAAGAAAAATATATTCTGAAGTTAGGAGAACACTTCTATAACAAAAAAGGCACAGACAAAAGCCAACACCAATACATCAGACAAAAAATGCGGGAGATGGGAAGATTAGTTCTCCTAGCAAAGACACTTGGCAAGCTGAAAACAATACATGACTTCTTTCTGCCAGCAAACTTCTGCCATGTCGTGAAAGCTGTGAAGGTGGTCTGTGGATGGAGTGAAGATACCAGCAGTTTCAAGATTCCATCCTTGGCGCTCAAACTAGGCCATAGTCTAACTAAAATATCAGATATTGCAGAGTTTGAAGCAAGGATGTCAGAGAACAAGAAGGCCCTTGAAAATGCGCTGACGTTCAGGACATTGAAAGAGAAGAAATGGGATGAGTGGGTGTCTTCGCATGCACTGAGGAACCTCAGAGAGTCGAAATGGAATAAACCTCTTCTTATCCCCTACTGTGAAGATGTTGTGAGACTGCACAACCATATTGACACAGAAAGGCCCAAGTATCGATCCAATCTTGAAACTGCACCAAATAAGAGGAACTGGTTAAGCCTTGCTAAACTAACGCTTTGTGAAGTAATCGTCTTCAATCGTAGGAGAGAGGGAGAAGTTTCAAAGATGTTCCTGACTGACTTCCTGTTGAGAAACACCTTTGCCAGTAATCCAGATCTTGACCTTGCCTTGACTGACGTGGAAAAGAAGCTCTGCAAATACTTTGAGCGTGTGGAAATCAAAGGTAAGCGGGACAAAAAGGTCCCTGTCTTACTCAGCCCAGACATGGTGTCCTCCATACAGATGCTGGTGACTTATCGAGGACGATGTGCTGTGCCACCTGAGAATGTGTATTTGTTTGGTAGACCTGAGGCAGAAAGTCACGTCAGAGGATCTGATGCCATCCGTGCCTTTGCACATGAATGCGGGGTGAAGGACCCTCAAACATTGACATCGACAAGATTAAGGAAACAAATGGCAACAATGTCACAAGTTCTGAACTTGAAAGACAATGAGGAGGACTGCCTCGCAGGTTTTATGGGTCACAACATCAGGGTCCATCGACAATATTATCGGCTCCCTGAAGGGACATTACAAGTTGCCAAAGTTGCAAAGTTGCTTATGGCCTGTGAGAGAGGCGAGCTATCACAATTTAAAGGCATGACATTGGACGAGATCAGCATTGATCCAACTGGTAAAACCTCACCTTGCACACACTATTTTTATCATTTTAATTTGTGATGGTTTAAATGTGTCATAGGTTTGTCATGCTGGTTCACAACATTTTTTGCTGTTTATTCAGAGGAAGTACCTGAAGACGGCTCTCTATCTGGAAGTGAAGATGAAGGTGTGATGTCGAGTTTATCCTCCAACTCATCAGGTACATTTACTGAACCAGTGGTTCTCGAAGTGGGGTCTGGACACTCCCAGGGGTTTCCAGCAAGAAGGAATAATTTGTTTACACTTGTAAAAGGCTTTTATCTAATGGGAGTCTGAAGTCTTATTTGTGTCAGTTTTGGGGTCCTTAGGTGGGGTATCAACCCTACTATAGTTAAAAACAAAACAGGTCGATGTTGGCATGGCTTGTGTGCTCATCCTCCATGGAGAGGACGATTTAGTACATTCAGTGCTTCAAGTGAGCTTTTCTAACATTGCATCTTTTTGTTTTTCCTTGAAGGTCTAAGACCAGTTGAGAGGACAACTACAGAGGAGGACCAGGAGTCTGAATCACAGCTAACCAGAGGTATTTTAAAGGAATGGTTCATCCCAAGTCAATGTTCAATCATTATCTACTCACCCTCATCCTGATGAGAAATCCAGTGTAGTTTTTTAATCCTCTACAGGCGAACAGGCTACAGTTAATATTTAGGCTACAAAAATGTACTGAATTATGTTTTAAGTCAACTGTGAATGTCATGGCTTTGAGACACTTGGATTGCAGTGGACAAGCAGTATGAAGGAATTTTACAAAGTTTTGGGGTCGTTTTATGGGCCTTTTTTGTGACTGATACCATCACCACCCATCGATAAATGCTGTGGGATGTTCTCCCCGCGGCACTCTTTTCAAAACATATTTTCCATCTGTTTGCCTACAGGTAGATCAAGGACCTGGACAAAGGACCATGAGTCTGCCTCATCACATTCGAGAAAAGGTATTTTACCAATAACCTGTCTCAGTGGGTGTAACAATCCACTTAATCTGGAAGTGAAGATGAAGGTGTGATGTCGAGTTTATCCTCCAACTCATCAGGTACATTCACTGAACCAGTGGTTCTCGAAGTGGGGTCTGGACACTCCCAGGGGTTTCCAGCAAGAAGGAATCATTTGTTTTCACTTGTAAAAGGCTTATATCTAATGGGAGTCTGAAGTCTTATTTGTGTCAGTTTTGGGGTCCTTAGGTGGGGTATCAACCCTACTATAGTTAAAAACAAAACAGGTCGATGTTGGCATGGCTTGTGTTCTCATCCTCCATGGAGAGGAAGATTTAGTACATTCAGTGCTTCAAGTGAGCTTTTCTAACATTGCATCTTTTTGTTTTTCCTTGAAGGTCTAAGACCAGTTGAGAGGACAACTACAGAGGAGGACCAGGAGTCTGAATCACAGCTAACCAGAGGTATTTTAAAGGAATGGTTCATCCCAAGTCAATGTTCAATCATTATCTACTCACCCTCATCCTGATGAGAAATCCGGTGTAGTTTTTTAATCCTCTACAGGCGAACAGGCTACAGTTAATATTTAGGCTACAAAAATGTACTGAATTATGTTTCAAGTCAACTGTGAATGTCATGGCTTTGAGACACTTGGATTGCAGTGGACAAGCAGTATGAAGGAATTTTACAAAGTTTTGGGGTCGTTTTATGGGCCTTTTTTGTGACTGATACCATCACCACCCATCGATAAATGCTGTGGGATGTTCTCCCCGCGGCACTCTTTTCAAAACATATTTTCCATCTGTTTGCCTACAGGTAGATCAAGGACCTGGACAAAGGACCATGAGTCTGCCTCATCACATTCGAGAAAAGGTATTTTACCAATAACCTGTCTCAGTGGGTGTAACAATCCACTTAATCTGGAAGTGAAGATGAAGGTGTGATGTCGAGTTTATCCTCCAACTCATCAGGTACATTCACTGAACCAGTGGTTCTCGAAGTGGGGTCTGGACACTCCCAGGGGTTTCCAGCAAGAAGGAATCATTTGTTTTCACTTGTAAAAGGCTTATATCTAATGGGAGTCTGAAGTCTTATTTGTGTCAGTTTTGGGGTCCTTAGGTGGGGTATCAACCCTACTATAGTTAAAAACAAAACAGGTCGATGTTGGCATGGCTTGTGTTCTCATCCTCCATGGAGAGGAAGATTTAGTACATTCAGTGCTTCAAGTGAGCTTTTCTAACATTGCATCTTTTTGTTTTTCCTTGAAGGTCTAAGACCAGTTGAGAGGACAACTACAGAGGAGGACCAGGAGTCTGAATCACAGCTAACCAGAGGTATTTTAAAGGAATGGTTCATCCCAAGTCAATGTTCAATCATTATCTACTCACCCTCATCCTGATGAGAAATCCGGTGTAGTTTTTTAATCCTCTACAGGCGAACAGGCTACAGTTAATATTTAGGCTACAAAAATGTACTGAATTATGTTTCAAGTCAACTGTGAATGTCATGGCTTTGAGACACTTGGATTGCAGTGGACAAGCAGTATGAAGGAATTTTACAAAGTTTTGGGGTCGTTTTATGGGCCTTTTTTGTGACTGATACCATCACCACCCATCGATAAATGCTGTGGGATGTTCTCCCCGCGGCACTCTTTTCAAAACATATTTTCCATCTGTTTGCCTACAGGTAGATCAAGGACCTGGACAAAGGACCATGAGTCTGCCTCATCACATTCGAGAAAAGGTATTTTACCAATAACCTGTCTCAGTGGGTGTAACAATCCACTTAATCTGGAAGTGAAGATGAAGGTGTGATGTCGAGTTTATCCTCCAACTCATCAGGTACATTCACTGAACCAGTGGTTCTCGAAGTGGGGTCTGGACACTCCCAGGGGTTTCCAGCAAGAAGGAATCATTTGTTTTCACTTGTAAAAGGCTTATATCTAATGGGAGTCTGAAGTCTTATTTGTGTCAGTTTTGGGGTCCTTAGGTGGGGTATCAACCCTACTATAGTTAAAAACAAAACAGGTCGATGTTGGCATGGCTTGTGTTCTCATCCTCCATGGAGAGGAAGATTTAGTACATTCAGTGCTTCAAGTGAGCTTTTCTAACATTGCATCTTTTTGTTTTTCCTTGAAGGTCTAAGACCAGTTGAGAGGACAACTACAGAGGAGGACGAGGAGTCTGAATCACAGCTAACCAGAGGTATTTTAAAGGAATGGTTCATCCCAAGTCAATGTTCAATCATTATCTACTCACCCTCATCCTGATGAGAAATCCGGTGTAGTTTTTTAATCCTCTACAGGCGAACAAGCTACAGTTAATATTTAGGCTACAAAAATGTACTGAATTATGTTTCAAGTCAACTGTGAATGTCATGGCTTTGAGACACTTGGATTGCAGTGGACAAGCAGTATGAAGGAATTTTACAAAGTTTTGGGGTCGTTTTATGGGCCTTTTTTGTGACTGATACCATCACCACCCATCGATAAATGCTGTGGGATGTTCTCCCCGCGGCACTCTTTTCAAAACATATTTTCCATCTGTTTGCCTACAGGTAGATCAAGGACCTGGACAAAGGACCATGAGTCTGCCTCATCACATTCGAGAAAAGGTATTTTACCAATAACCTGTCTCAGTGGGTGTAACAATCCACTTAATCTGGAAGTGAAGATGAAGGTGTGATGTCGAGTTTATCCTCCAACTCATCAGGTACATTCACTGAACCAGTGGTTCTCGAAGTGGGGTCTGGACACTCCCAGGGGTTTCCAGCAAGAAGGAATCATTTGTTTTCACTTGTAAAAGGCTTATATCTAATGGGAGTCTGAAGTCTTATTTGTGTCAGTTTTGGGGTCCTTAGGTGGGGTATCAACCCTACTATAGTTAAAAACAAAACAGGTCGATGTTGGCATGGCTTGTGTTCTCATCCTCCATGGAGAGGAAGATTTAGTACATTCAGTGCTTCAAGTGAGCTTTTCTAACATTGCATCTTTTTGTTTTTCCTTGAAGGTCTAAGACCAGTTGAGAGGACAACTACAGAGGAGGACCAGGAGTCTGAATCACAGCTAACCAGAGGTATTTTAAAGGAATGGTTCATCCCAAGTCAATGTTCAATCATTATCTACTCACCCTCATCCTGATGAGAAATCCGGTGTAGTTTTTTAATCCTCTACAGGCGAACAGGCTACAGTTAATATTTAGGCTACAAAAATGTACTGAATTATGTTTCAAGTCAACTGTGAATGTCATGGCTTTGAGACACTTGGATTGCAGTGGACAAGCAGTATGAAGGAATTTTACAAAGTTTTGGGGTCGTTTTATGGGCCTTTTTTGTGACTGATACCATCACCACCCATCGATAAATGCTGTGGGATGTTCTCCCCGCGGCACTCTTTTCAAAACATATTTTCCATCTGTTTGCCTACAGGTAGATCAAGGACCTGGACAAAGGACCATGAGTCTGCCTCATCACATCCGAGAAAAGGTATTTTACCAATAACCTGTCTCAGTGGGTGTAACAAGATTTTTTCGGTGTATGTGTCATATCATTTAATTCATTGGTTTCAATCTGTGTGTGAAGGAGATTTTAAGCAATATGGTAAAAAATGCTGCAGGAAAACATCATCCACCCTACCTTTAAGTTAACTTTTCTACCATTGTATGTCTGTTTTCAAGGAGGGTCAAGACCTGTGAAAAAGAGGACACCTACAGAGGACCAGGAGTCTGATACATCACAGCCAGAAGAAAGAAAGAAAAACAGTAATTTACCAATATTTTACCAATAACCTGTTTCAGTGAGTTATTTTCTAGTCTCATACAGACTATGATGGTTTCAGGATGTCCACTATTCCAACAATTACTGGTACTTGGGGGTGTGATGAAACCCAACTCGCACACAACTCAGTCATGAACTAAAATAAGGCATTATTTTTTTACAGTGCTTACAGACAGTAAAGACTGACAATATGCATATTTATTTTTCTTATAGCATTTACAATAATAGGCTTATAAGGAGTGAACAAGTCATGTTGCCTTTTCCTTATGTTCGCTTACTAATTTCATCAAATTTAGGGATGGGAATTGAGAACCAGTTCCAGTTGAGAACTGGCTCAATCCATCAACATCATATTTCTCCGAGCTTATCGATTCCTCTTATCGATTCCCAGGGATGTGATGTTGACAGAACCAAAAAGGCAGAACACAGCTCCAAGGGCAGTGCAGCCTCCGGACTGTCTAGCGCGCACACACACACATCTATAGTAATCACTCCCACCAACCTTTCTTTTATCTTATTTTATTTTTCATAGATTCATCAAGAAAGAAGAGGAAGATGTGGAGCAAAGAAGAAGTCCAAGCTGTGGAACAGGAGCTGATGCACAGCATTAAGACTGGCAAGGTTCCTGGTAAAGCACAGTGTCTTGAATGTATCCGTGCATTTCCAGAGGCACTTAAAGGTAGGACCTGGGATGCTGTCAAGTACTACGTGAAAAACAGAATAGATGCTTGGAAGCGGCAGTCAATGTCACACTAACTGCAAGTTGTTCTTGCTCTTTTGCGTTCGAAAGAGAAACAGTGACCATCGTTTGATCTGAGTCATACTTTTTTTATTTATTTTAAGAGGTACAATTTGTATCGGTTGTGCTAAATTTAAAAATGTTATTACCATGTTTGTGTACTATAACCATTTACTTGACTGTTTATCTTGCATGGGAAAGAGAAGAGTGGTTACATCAAGAAGAGTTCTATTATGATTGATCCTTGTACTACAAAAGAGATAAACCTTGGTTAAACACACAACAACCTGTGTCTAGACATCTTATTTGGCATCTCCCATATTGGCGTCTCATAATTGGTAAAAGAGTTAGGGTTGCTTACTAGCATGCCACCAACATGTGATCATTTTATGAATAGTTTCACTATGATCTCTGACCCTCAGAACATGGGTCTAGACACCTTATTTGTTAAGCTATCTGCAATATTGGTTGAGATATAGTGAAATTAGATTTGTTTCGATAATGGCGGCACTTAATTTGCATAGAAATATGTGGAACATCCCGACAACTATTTAACATAGCTCATCATTTTCTACACTTTTTCCAATCTAGAAACACTGATTTAGAAGTATATTTCTGAGGGGTGCATGATACCCCTCTTCCTACTAGACTATCAGTGTAAGGGTTAATTAATTATTTTTATATTAAAGTTCCATGCAGGCAAAAATGCACTGCAACAGACAGAGTAGCAAGTAAAAAGAGTAAGCACTTGTTATGCAGCTGTTGCCTGCTGTTTAAAATAAAATGTGACAGACATTTCATTACACATTTGTCCCCCCCTATTGGCGGCACCCGGTACCAACCCTCTTCTTAAGTCCCCATCGTGTTGGTAAATGTCCTATGCAATAAGTGAAAAATTTGAAATGTGAAATCTTAACATTTTAAGTGATACATGAAAATCTAAAATCGAAAAAAAAAATTGGGACTTGGAACCATGTCTGTATCTCATTTAGAAAGGGTGGTCCCCAGCAGACACCTTTTTGTCCACTGTCCCCACCGGGCCAGATAAACGAGTATGTGTGTGTGTGTGTGTGTGTGTGTGTGTGTGTGTGTGTGTGTGTGTGTGTGTGTGTGTGTGTGTGTGTGTGTGTGTGTGTGTGTGTGTGTGTGTGTGTGTGTGTGTGTGTGTCTTGTTTTGCCCTCTACCCCCAGCACCTTGCCAGGGTTGACAGATGGTATAAACTCCTCTCCATCAAACCACGCAGACGAGAAGTTGCAGTTCACTCTTTATGGTGAGGTGAAGTAGGGTAAAACTGAGGAATGGAAGTACAGCATTTCAGTATGAGAAGGACAGAATGCTGTAAAATTAGCTTAGCTACTAAGTTAGCTTGCTAACGTAAGAATATCCATCCATCTAATTTGTTTACAAAGTTTCCTTAATCTTATTATACATCAAACCCCCTTAACATATCAATACAGATAACGTACCAACGATGCTTACAAAGGCCAACTTGAAACCAGAGGAGACGCAATTATGAAGACGAGTGTGAGTACCATGCTTTCCGATCAAGTGAATGGAGTGTAATGGAGTGCAAGGAATGCATATCAGAACGTGTTCCAGAAAAATACCAAAGTTCGCCAGTAGATGGCATCACAGGACCATCAATAGACTGAATTACACTGAAGACTGAATTACACAGGAGAAAACATACATGTAACAGAACACATGTGTTTATATATATATATATATATATATATATATATATACTCCTATGCGTGTGTGTGTGCGGGCGGGGTCCTCAGATCCCCCCTTTTATTTACTCTGATGTACTTTTCATCCTTTCCAATAGAAGTGTGTTTCTATGGGCCCGTTGGCTGTGTCACCGTCAGCAGTTACCAGGGACCGTCCTGCCGTCGCCTCTACCCACCACGGGACCACCACCCTCTCCGGCTACCCACCACGGGACCACCACCGTCACCGTCAGCTGGAGGCCTACCTACACCAATCGCACCAACACCACACAGCCACACTACCACGCACACAACAGACGCACGCTACCTCCCACACCTACATCCCGTTATAGACCCCCCAGCCTTCCGTATAGACCCCCACACACCCACCATCACCACAATAGACCCACACACACATATCAAACCACAGAACACACCAGACCCACACCAACACACCCACACACACAACCACTCAGACCACAAAGACCACCTCCACCATCCACCCGTCCACTCCTCCCACCACCACCAACACACACCCGGTACATTGCACCAGATTGCCCCACCCGTGGAAAAGACAAAGTATATTTTAAAATACTCCAGGCCCTGCACCACAGGGACACAGCGGACAGAGCGGTGTCCTCCCGGGAACTCCCCAGGGGGATGTTACGACAGGTCCACAAATGATCACACTTCATCAAACCCATCACCCACAGACACCACATCACAAAGAAATAATGACAACACCAACACCTGGATGCACAATGACACGTTGATCCTAAAAGAACACTACACACACACAATAGACCAACTCACACAAACACCCCAGCCCACCAACACACTCTCACTTAAGATCACTACCAACTGGGCACACAAGAGATTGGGCCACAGACTATTACCCACCACCTTACATCAACTAGAACACACACTACTCCATACACCGTCCGCCCCTCACTCACCACTCATTACCAACCCACACCCCCTCAACCTACTCCCCCCCTCCCCCATACCGACCAGTTTCCCCTAGAATTTTTTTTAGGCCCGGTGGTAAGAGCTGATAGTGTGATTTTTTTATAATTTTTTCACGGAATGCTAGAGTATTTGTTGGTTATTTCCATGTAAAACACTTGCTTCGCCATCACAAGTTGATAATGATTCAATAAACACGTTATTAACAACAAACTAATTTTATTTACAATACAATTTTTGGTGGTGCTGTCACACTAAATTTGTACCGGCTGCCAAATTTGTACCGGGAGCGTCATCCATATGTAATCCATTCCAAACCTGCCTGCAACAGATGATCGCGTCGTCCGTTGCCGGGCAGGTTTCAAAAAACATTCGCGCTCATGTTGCCAAAGACAAAATAACATAGTACAGTTAACGGATCGCTAGATAACACTTGTTTTTACTTTATATTTGTATTGTATTTCATTGTTTAATCAAATTTAGCAAGTAAACTGAGTGTTTAAAGCAGGTCAAGGACGAAATAGCACAATACAGATAACGGATCGCTAGATAGAAGGTTCGCGAATGTTCGTGAACCTTTCACGTCATTCGAAAGGTTCTAATCATCTGATCATCTGTTGCCGGGCAGGTTTGGAATGGATTACGTATTGATGACGCGCCCGGTACAAATTTGTCAGCCGGTACAGATTTAGTGTGACAGTGCCATGCTAATGATGATATAACTTAATGCTGTCAGATTGTCCGTTATGATGGGGCATAATCTGCGCACAGCGCGACACCGCATTATTCTTTTTTCATTTTTTTTTTTTTTTTTTCTGGTAGGGGAAACACTGTCCCCATACCACCCCACCTCGAGCCTGGACCTTCCCCTCACCGACACCTCCACAGCCCACACTCAGCCACACAGATCCCCCCCCTCCCCCCTCCCTCTGCCTCCCCAACCAGCACCCACACACACCCTAGATCACTCTATTTAGGCCCACGTCAGTCAGAAATCCTCTCACCAGATGAACCTCCGTCTCAGAGGACCGAGCAACAACCAACACACCACCATACACCACCCTCTCTCCAGAGTTCCCCCTCACTCCATCCAGACACTTGCATCCAACCACTCCCACTCCCAACCTACGCCACTCAACAGCTACATAGTCACTGATCTCAGTCCCCTACTAGAAACTCCCCACGACACCTTCACCACTCAGCCTGACAACATACACTGGACACCAAACACAGCACAACACATCCTGGGACTGTAAGCTCCCCGGGGTCCGGGGCCCTGGACCCTGACTACATCATGCAATCCCAATCTGAAGCCCCCTCTAATAACACCAAGTCTCCTCCGCTGTCCGTCCAGTCCACGAGCACACCCTTCACAGCGCACTGTGCAGCTTAGACTCCACCACGTCCTTAATTCGGCCTCGTTAAGTCCCCTCACCATCACTCCCGAGCGCCGACGGCCGAGTGGAACCACCGACCCGAAGCCTCGACCGAACAAGACGATGTTCAAAAGGACCAGACACGATCCTACGGGCATAAAGTTAGGGATTGGACTATTTGATCCATCCAGCCCGTAGTGATCATCGGTGACTCAACCCTGAGTCGGTTCCTTCCCCACACTCACACAGACGTCCACATGGAGAGTTATCCCGGTGCCATATAGCAACACGTCACACAGGTCTGAGATAAACATCCAAGATCCACACCAAGATTCTGGTGCTCTCTCTGGGCCTCAACCACAGGGACAGCCTGTTGGAGCCGGCCGCCAGGGGCCCCCACAACAACCTCACCGGCCCCCGTGGGGCCCTGCTCTCTCTGGGTTCCCCTGGGGCCCTCACCGGCCCTGGAGGTGAGGGCCCCACTCTCTCTCTCTCTCTCTCTCCTCTCTCTCTCTCTCTCTCTCTCTCTCTCTCTCTCTCTCTCTCTCTCTCTCTCTCTCTCTCTCTCCTCTCTGTCTCTGTCTCTGTCTCTGTCTCTGTCTCCTCTGTCTATCCTCTCTCTCTCTCTCCCCCCCCTCTCTCTCTCTCTCTCTCTCTCTCTCTCTCTCTCTCTCTCTCTGTCTCTGTCTCTGTCTCTCTCTCTCTCTCTCTCTCTCTCTCTCTCTCTCTCCTCTCGCTCTCTCTCTCTCTCTCTCTCTCTCTCTCTCTCTCTCTCTCTGTCTCTCTCTCTCTCTGTCTCTCTCTCTGTCTCTCTCTCTCTCTCCCCCTCTCTCTCTCTCTCTCTCTCTCCCCCCCTCTCTCTCTCCCCCCCTCTCTCTCTCTCTCTCTCTCTCTCTCTCTCTCTCTCTCTTCTCTCTCTCTCTCTCTCTCTCTCTCTCTCTCTCTCTCTCTCTGTCTCTGTCTCTGTCTCGTCTCTCTCTCTCTCTCTCTCTCTCTCTCTCTCCCCCTCTCTCTCTGTCTCTGTCTCCCCCTCTCTCTGTCTCTGTCTCCCCCTCTCTCTCTCTCTCTCTCTCTCTCTCTCTCTCTCCCCCTCTCTCTCTCTCTCTCTCCCCCTCTCTCTCTCTCTCTCTCTCTCTCTCTCTCTCTCTCTCTCTCTCTCGCTCCCCCCGCTGAGAAGAGGGAGACCCCCCAACCCATCTACGAGGCTACACACACATACACACACACACACACACAAACATCGAACACGCACGCACAAACACACACACACACACACACACACGTACTTACATAAACAGACACACACACAATAACACGCACGTACACACACACACACACACACACAGTCTTAGCGTGTCAAGATGTAACCCCCGTCATGGCCCCCCCAGCGTCTAACATAGCGCTGTGTGACTCAACATGGCCGCTCTGACGGCTGCAGACTCAAACGCTTCACTCTGTTTCTACTGGTTTAAGCCTGCGCCCCTGGAAGACGGTTAATTATTGAACACGTTAGCATCGTTCATTTTTGTTATTTAACACCCACACAAACTAATTCAGTCACTGTGGTGAAAGGATGAATTAGGTTGTACAAACCTACCTTGAAGGAACCTTTCATTATGTGTCCATTCAGTGGGGTTGGGTTGGTGTTGGGTCTCTTTCTCTTTTCGCCTGGTTGTTGTGGTGTGTTGAGCACCAAAGGCTCTTCAACCATTCAACACCTCCGCCACACACACACACACACACACACACACACACACACACACACACACACACACACACACACACACACACACACACACACACACACACACACACACACACACACACACACACACACACACACACACACACACACACACACACACACACACACACACACACACACACACACACACACACACACACACCTGTGTCTCCTTCACCCTAATCCTGTTGGCCAGAAGGTGAACTGCACCGAGATGGATTCACCGCCTCTTGGTTAAAGGTTGTATTAGCGATTCTGGTTGCCCTGACTTCCGTTGCGAGATTCCAAAAAAACAGAGCCAGCTAGCCCCTCCCTCCTATGTTTTGAAAATGATCATGGACGTGCATTTTCATGAACGTGCATGAAAATGCAAGAGGAATTTGTAGCTACCACTTCGCGTGCACAAGCGCGAAACACCACAACACCCACCCCTTGTCTGTGACTGGTTGGAACACTGTATATTTTGATTTTGAGGTGTTGGTAGTACCATTTGTTCCTGTGTGCGATCTCGTAGCCTAGGCTGCCTAGAGAGACGCGTTTTTTTGACAGCCTGCTTATGGGAAGGGCAGCTAGCGGATCGTGAGGAAGAAGCAGATTAATGTGATACTTTATGTTTCAATCAGAATCGCTGATACAACCTTTAATATGAATACAATTAGGGCTATCAAATTAACGCGTTCATTTCGATTAATTAATCACAGAAAAAAAAAAAAAAAAAACATTAATGGCACTTCTATAGTGCCCTTTGACCCGGTGCGTCATTTGCGTTGAAACAAAATGGAGGCAGACGACGCTGCTCGGCCCAGTGCACGGAAAGTTCAAGTTTAAACTCCCGGACGGAACTGTAGACAGCAACACCGTTATCTGCAATCTCTGTAGTAAGGAATTTTCCTATCACCGGAGTTCATCAACCCTTAAATATCAACTCAACGCAAAACGTTTGGTAGCAAGCTCGCAGGTACGAGCTGCCACAGCCCCTGAAGCTGGCGCTAGCAGCCAGCCTCGTCAAGACACACTCGACTGAGATGCATTGAATCTTGAGTGAGATGGAAATGCTATTAATTTGATCTTAATATGTTAATGAAAGACATGTTTTAAATAAAAGAGACATTTATCTTTAAAGTCTATTATGTGAATTATTCATTGAATCACGAGGGAGACCGGGGGAGGGAGGGAGACGGGGAGGAGGGGAGACGGGGAGAGAGAGACAGAGAGAGACGGGGAGAGAGAAAGAGAGACAGAGAGAGATTGTCCGGCCGTCTGTCTGTGCATATAATACAACGTGGGCCTAAATGGAGTGAGTAATACAATAACATTTAATGTTTTATTTATAATTTCTGATTAATATATTATTATTCTTAAGGCACTTATGGAAGCATTATTCACTAATAAAACAAAAATCATCGGCTGAACACACGAGAACATTCAGTTGGATCCACTGAGTTGTTTATTACAATTATGCTTCATTAACAAATAAGACAGAAAAATAGTCCCTTACATGTGCACAATAAACACGGGGACTAAAACAATAGAAGCAGCAGACTTTACAAATCATCAACAGGTGAGCACGTATCTTTAATGACTGAACATGTTCTGCGGCCGCTTGCTTCCCAACTAAACACAAAAAATCAAGATTCAGTTTAAAGTCATTTACAACATGCAACATTATCCCAAAGAGACACTGAGGCACCCCCCCCCCCCCCCAAAACAAAGCCCAGGGAGGAGGTCCGGGAATAATATCGGAAAAACATTTGTTGTTCTATTCATAATTTCTGATTAATATAGACAGAGAGATTGTCCGGCCGTCTGTCTGTGGTTTCTTTCTACAACTGACAAAGAGACACTGAGGCACCCCCCCCAAAACGAAACCCAGGGAGGAGGTCCCAGAATAAAATCGGAATAACATTTAATGTATTATTTATAATTTCTGATTAATATATTATTATTCTTAAGGCACTTATGGAAGCATTATTCACTAATAAAACAAGAAATCATCGACTGAACACACGAGAACATTCAGTTGGATCCACTGAGTTGTTTATTACAATTATGCTTCATTAACAAATAAGACAGAAAAATAGTCCCTTACATGTGCACAATAAACACGAGGACTAAAACAATAGAAGCAGCAGACTTTACAAATCATCAACAGGTGAGCACGTATCTTTAATAACTGAACATGTTCTGCGGCCGTTTGGTTCCGAAAAATCAAAATTCAGTCTTAAGTAATCCACAACATGCAACACTATGCCATAAACCTCTTGGTTATTATGAATAAAATATAAAATCTGCTTTAAATCAGGTTGTAAATCAGGATTATGATAAAATTATATCAGAGCCCTTAAGACCAAAATTGGTGCCGTCTGAAATTATACAAACATTGACCATCAATAGGTATTTTATGTACAATTCAAGAGAGATCTTAAGCCTTTTCATGGTTTATCATGCTATACTTCAAAGAAGAGAGGGAGAGAGAGAGAGGGAGAGAGAGAGAGAGAGAGAAGAGAAGAGAGGAGAGGAGAGGAGAAGAGAGAGAGAAGAGAGAGAGGAGAGAGAAGAGAGGAGAGGAGAGAGGGAGGAGGAGAGAGAGAAGAGGAGAAGGAGGAGGGAGAGGGAGAGAGAGGAGAGAGGGGGAGAGGAGGAGAGAGAGGAGAAAGAGGAGGAGAGAGAGAGGAGAGAGAGAGAGAGGGGAGGGAAGGAGAGAGACAGAGAGAGAGAGACAGAGAGAGAGAGAGAGAGAGAGAGAGAGAGACAGAGAGAGACAGAGAGAGGAGGAGAGAGAGAGAGAGGAGAGAGAGAGAGAGAGAGAGAGGAGAGAGAGAGAGAGAGGAGAGAGGAGAGAGAGAGAGACACAGAGAGAGAGAGAGAGACACGAGAGAGAGAGAGAGAGAGAGAGAGAGAGAGAGAGAGAGAGAGAGAGAGAAAGAGAGAGAGAGAGAGAGAGAGAGAGAGAGGCACAGAGAGGGAGCGGCCCCCCTCAGCACCCTTCTTGTGTGTGTGTGTGTGTGTGTGTGTGTGTGTGTGTGTGTGTGTGTGTGTGTGTGTGTGTGTGTGTGTGTGTGTGTGTATTTACGCGCAGGGGCCACGTAAATACCGCTGATGACAGAGCCCAGAGGAGGAGGTCCTTTTTTTCTACAACCGACACAGAGAGGCTGACCCCCCCCCCCTCCCAGTCTACCCCCACCCCCGGGAGGAGGTGTGTGTGCAGGGGCCATGCTCAGTCAGGAGGTCCCTTTTGTTTCTACAACCGACACAGAGAGGCTGAGGACCCCCCCCCCCCACCCTACCAACACCCCCGGGAGGAGGTCCTCCTGGGTGAAGGAGGACCAGAAGGTGTGGATGTGTGTCAGTGTGTCTGAGGACCCTCCTCCACCTGGGGACACTCTGTAGAAGGACAGAGAGCCAGCAGGCCGGTCCAGATACACTCCTACTCTGGTGGAGCCAGCGGGGTGGAGAGGGAGGACTGTCTCTCTACCGTTGTACCGGGCAGAGTAACGATCATCATAACAATAAAGACCCCAGGACTTGTTGTTATATCCAAGCCCGCTGTCACCACTCCCTCCTCTCCTTGTGATTCCTCTGTATGTCACTCCTATACCAATCCACTCTACCTCCCAGTAACAGCGGCCAGTCAGAGCCTCTCTACCCAACACCTGGGGCCAGGAGTCAAATCTGTCTGGGTGATCCGGATACGACTGGTCCTCATCAACCAGCGTCACCTTCCTGTTGTCCTCAGACAGAGAGAGGAGTCTGTGGGCCGTGTTGGGGTCCAGTGTGAGGTCACAGGCATCTGAGGGAGAACCAGACATGATGAGCTGCTGAACCGCTCTTCATCCTCATCATCATCATCATCACTAGCACTGTTCTCCTACACTCTGTGTACATATACATAGATATGAACACATACATACATGTACATATGTCAGGGGTTAATCTAAACCGGGAAATGTTTTAATGTTTCAACCCAGCGCCTCCTTGTCGAAAATTTTAAATTACTTAAAATCTCCCGGAATGGAGAGCGAGCGAGCAAGACCGCGCACAGGAGACAGACGTGCTCCTAACCCCGTTCGCATCTGTGTAGCGAGCGCGCAGCACAACAGAGAGGGATCTAGAAACTGTGCATGAGGCAGTGTGCACGTGAGCCTCAGGCGCCTCCTGATTGGCCTGGATCGGTAAGTCAACCAATCAGTTTACAGTGTAGGCGGGCTTTTATCTCTTCTCCCGAACCAAATTTATCAGTTCAGTGAATCTGAGAGTGTCTGAGAAGAAATTTAAATAATAAAGATAAAGTGTTCTTCCAGCAGGTTCCCGAAGTACGTGTTTTTTTTTCTATATACATTACTGTATGTAATGTTCTGCATCTATGGTAACTTAGCCATTTTGAGTAATTTGGCCTTACTATACGAGTCAACATACTGGTCCTTCACAAGCCTCAGAATGATCCATTTCTACCTCAAATTTTCAAAAGCTCCGCACCGCCCTGCTGATAACCCTGCTGATAACGCCCTGTCCTGTGGACACCTTCCCCTCCGTTAGGACAGACTGTTAATAACGTTAAACTGCCATCGCTTTGCTCCCTCGCCATTGATGTTTTCCCCCTTGTGAATTTTTTCTAGAAAAAACCCTGATATGTACACATACATAGATACACACACCTCAGCAATAACGTTATGAACACATCAACAACAATATTATGAAAACATCAACAACAATGTTATGAAAACATCAACAACAGTGTTATGAATACACTCATTCATCACTAGTACTGTTCTCCTGAACATGACATGTGTGGGGGGGGGGGGTCATGTGATGATAGTTACACTATTGCTACATCAACAACAAACATCTCTCCTTGGATCCAGGACTTACCAAAGACAAGCAGCTCAGCGCTGTGATTGGCCGTGCCAGCGCTGTTGCTCGCCATGCAGCAGACCGTGTTCACGCCGTACCTCCCACCTCTGACGAAGAGGAAGCCCCTCTCCACCCAGGCCTCTGATTGGTCGTCTCTGCCGTCCCTCTCCAGGGGCCTGCCGTTGTGGAGCCACTCTACTGTGGGCTCCGGCGTGCCGCCGGCGTGGCAGGTGTAGCGGGCCGTTTGGCCCACGGGCAACACGTGGGTAGAGGAGTGGAACTCTGTGATGCTCCTCCTCCTCCTCCGTGAGCATCACTGAACCTGAAGAAACCAGGAGGAGAGGAGTGAACGTCTACAACACGGATCTAGAGATGCAGCGTCAGACACTGCCTTCACTCTCTCCTGACACCTGTCCACTAGAGGGCGACCCAGGGGATTCACACCCAGTATTCTGGCCTGCCTTTTCATACATGATTGAGTATCACAGCATTGTCTACAAAGATTACCCAGGGAGGGGAAGTCACTCCACAAAGAGATTAACGGGTCAGGGGCGGAGCTTGAAGAGAAGAACGCCAAACCGTTCAGCAGCTCCAATAGAAACTAGTGCAGGTGAACCCAGAAAGGGTTGAACCTTGTGATCTGACCTCACTAGACCACAATAGAAACCTGACCTCAGTAGACCACAATATAAACCTGACCTTTGTAGACCTAAACACATCCAACAACCTTTCAACTCTTAAAGAGTGTATTTACTGTATCTACGGCACAGAGAACAGAAAGGAGGAACCGTTCTCCACTCATGAACACAAACAAAGTCTACGGACCCTCTTTGTTCCGCTCAGCCTCCAGATGATCCAGGTCTAGGACCTTCTCACAGATCCAGTGGTGCAGTCTGTTACACGGTTCTTCAGACCAGCCGTCCTCCCCTGCTACGACGCAGTCTCTTGCTCCGCCGTCATCGCGTGGTTTAACGTGTCTCCAACTGAGAACCACGAGGAGGAGACAGTGGAGGTCAGTCTGTCACTTTCAGAGAAGAGATGCTGCTGAACAGAGTCTTCAGCCTTACCTTGAGGTCATGGGGGTACCATCCACCCACTTGTGGGTCCCCTCTTTCTCTCGATCACTCAGTCCAATCCAGGAAGTATCCATCAATCTGCTGACAAACGCCTGTTTCCAAAGGTAATAGCATCTGTTGTTAGGCAACACAGATGAACACATGCACACACAAACACACACACACACACACACACACACAGACACACACACACACACACACCACACACACACACACATACACACGCAGACACACACACACACACACACACACACACACACACACACACACACACACACACACACAGACACACACACACACACACCAGTTCTTCTCTGCTGTTGATGACCACCAGGTCTGCCTTTCTCTTCTGACAGTCTTCTCTACTGGCCCTCCAGCCCTTCTTAGTGGTAGAAACACGGTAGAGACTCTTGTCGTGAAGCATCCAGCCCTGAAGCGTCAATTCATCTGTTGAATGTAAAAGAACATCCTGAACAAACAGAGAACTGCTTATCTTACGGTCTTCGTTACGGACACACAACCCTGAGACCTGACCTTAACAGACCACATAGAAGCATGACCTCAATAGACGACAATAGAAACCTGACCTTAGTAGACCACAATATGAATCACAGAAGCAGAGGGTGTTTTTGAAGTCCGTGCCTTCACGGACTTGCCCCCCTCTACCTTCAGGAACTCCTCACCCCCCCGACAAACTCACGTACACTCCGTTCAGGATCCACTCACACCCTCCAAACCCGACATACGAAGCTGTGCACCATGGGTGATCGGGCCTTTTCTGCTGCTGCCCCTAGACTATGGAACGCCCTCCCTGACCACCTGAGGGCTCCACAGACTACAGCTCTTTTTAAACGGAACCTCAAAACCCATCTCTTTAAAAGAGCATTTAGCTAAACTTTCTTTGAGGTTCCCCCCTTTCAATAGTTTTTTTGGTATTTTTTTCTCTGTAGCACTTTGAGATTCTTGAATATAAAGTGCATTATAAATAAAATTTATTATTATTATTATTATTATTATTATTTTTGAAATGAATGTTAATGACGCGATTGATTTAATAAATTGGATAAAACCCTCACCGAGTTCATCCAGTAAGTGCTCTCTCCCCTCTTTCCAGGGTGACGGTGAGTCTAGGACAGGACAGAGGAATACAGAAGATATGAGCTCTAAAACAGAACAACATCGTCTCTAAGCATCACAGGACCCACAGCCAACCAAACACAAAGTCCATAATTATTAATACTAATAATTAATATTATTAGTATTAATAATATTAATACTAATTAAAATAGCAATAACTACAGTTATCAATATCATTATCGTTGCTATTGTTACAATTATTCATATTAGTAGGCCTAACACAAATTCTAACAAATACAATAATGATCATTATCATTGCTTTTATTACAGGTTGAGCGCGCGCATTGCACGCTCAGCCTCTAGTTGTAATTAAACCCATAGCTATAATGTGGAAACCCCAGTCGATAATGTAACACATTTATGAGCACATAATATAATTACATTTTACCTATAATGTTACAACGTATAACATTTAGGTTCAGCTATAACGTAATGAAGCAAGCATAATAATTTCCTCTCTACGTTATGAAGCAAGCATCTTTTGCCCGCCAACGGAGCTTCATGCCAATTCATTGTGAACCACGGCCGAGATAACCACCGTAGCATGTCTCTACCTGTTGTGGAAGAGGGAGGGACGGCGGAGAACCAGATGCAGTCGGTCCATAATATCGTAATGACCACGGAAGAGGCAGTGAATGAAGTATTGATTAGACAGCGATTTATTAGATACCACCGCTAATAAACCGTTGGAACACACAGGACCGGTAACCCTAGCAACGCCGGTAAACAAACCCCTCGAAGCCCAATCCCGACGCGCTACGGCCGTCCGGAGGCTCACACAGCTTCTGGCCGTAATATTATATATTACATTTATATCATATTATATACTATTATAGATAGAGCTCCGGGAGTACAAACGGCAACAATCCCTTCTCCTCCATGCTGCGGTTCACCCGGTCGGCACTGCAGGGAACGGTTGGCCGGTTGAAAGCTGATTGGCTGTTACGTTACTTCACTCAGTGGCCACGCTGTTGAACGCTGATTGGCTGTTACGTTACGTCCCTCAGTGGCCACGCTGTTGAAAGCTGATTGGCTGTTACGTTATGTCACTCAGTAGCCGTTGAATGCTGATTGGCTGTCATCACACGAATGTCGCGGTGAAGTTCAAATATTTCAATATCATCCCCATAGATATATATAGAACACTAGATACGCCACGCCCCTCTCAGCCGCGGCACACGGAGCCGCCATCTTGTGTGGGTCTTGAGTAGGTATTCTCAGACTGTCAGACAGCCATAGATATATATGTTCACAGCTCATTTCTCAAAAAAAAACAATGCCAGTTCATTGTGCTGCTTTCAAGTGTGTACACCGTCGTTCAGTACAAACCAGATCAGAGGGAATCACTTTATAATTATATATAGTTATATATAACTATATATATATAGTTACATATATACATATATGTGTGTATATATATATGTGTATATACACACACATATACATATATATATATATACACACTTTTTAACATATAAATGTCATGTGTTAAAAAGTGTGTTTCTTGTATAACATAGAGGAAAAAAAAAAATCTTAAAATCAAACATGGAATATCAACTATGATGTTTTTAGTGTCATCCACTGAGCCATCACCGCTCAAATTTGCTACATCTTTGTATGAATTTTCCATATGGTGTAATGCACTAGACAGCGGGTTGACCCATTCAAGATGGCCGCCGCGGTGGCCGTCAGCCGACCGGAGCTCAACATTGCCGTGACGTATCTAGTGTTCTATATATATCTATGATCATCCCACTGCAGACACAAATGGGCGTTCTCGTGTGGTGGGGGTTCCCCTTCACGCAGACTGGAACGCCCCCTTCTTATTCTTCGTCGCCTTTCTCGCTGAACTGTATTCAAATGTCAAAGTGTTCTACTCCGAAACCATGTAAATAGTGTTCTAAATAAACTTCCAAAGTTTTTCAAATCTTATTTGGAAAATAACTTCACATGGTGTGTCTTTTCACAATTTATTCGTTACCAGCATTCGTAGTGTTGATCAGCAGTGAAATAGTCTGCCGCTGGGGTTGACAAGTTACCGGACTAATACCCATGCAAGTGAACGGAGCGTTCCACGGCATTGAGAAGACCCGTGTAATAAAGGCCTATAATATTTCTGTTTATGGCATAGATTTCTCCTCAGATTAGCCCAATAAAGCAATGAGACAAAAAGAACACAAACGCTTGATCAAAGGCCCGGCCTTTGATCGAGTCTCTACGTTGAATTTGTATGGAGTCATGTCGCCCCTTCGCGTTTGGTGTGGACGCACCTTCACCTGTGCGACAGGCCTGCTATTCTATAGCAGTAAGATGTTTAAAAAAATAACGTCTAACCTGGGCGAGTCGCGGTGTGTGCGTGTGTGGTCTTACCTGGGCGCGTGTGTCGATGACGGAGCCGTTATGTTTGAAAACATAACGTGTTACCTGGGCGAGTGTCGCTGCGGTGTGTGTGCGTGCGTGTTTGTTCTTACCTGCGCGTGTGTCGATGGCGGAGCCGTTACGGTTAAAACATAACCTCTTACCTGGGCGAGTGTGTCGCTGCCTTTGTATTGGCTAGTGGTGTGTGTGCGTGCGTGTGTGTGTGATTCCGTGTATGTTTGTGCACAGCTGCGTATGTGTGTGGTGTGTTTGTTCGGTGTGTGTGGATGCGGTGTGTATGTGCGTGCTTGCGGTGTATGTATGCGTTTGCGTGTGCTGTGTGTGTGTGAGAGCTGCAGGCTGCTTGGCACGTGCACACTGAACAACTTGAGTAACTGGTGCGACAGGCCTGCTATTATATAGAAGTAAGACTAGAGTGTCCGTGTGTGCGTTGCCTGCGCTCAACCTCTAGTAGTTTTTAAACCCATAGCTAATAATATGAAACTGCCCGTTCAGCACGGAGGCAGAACGGGTAGAACTCATCGCCATCATCTTAAATGTTACTGTCGATATTCTATTTAATTTCTGAGCGCATAATGTAATATAATTAAATATTAAAAAAAAGAATTGCCTATAATGTTACAACGTATAATATATTGGTTCACCTATAACGTAACGAAGCAAGCATAACAATTTTCTCCTAACTTCATGAAGCAAGCATAATATTTTTAAGTTTGCCGTATTTGTATATCAGAAGATTCGACCCTGAGGGTTTTTCACACTTGATGCTTTATCTGCGGGCATCGATGTCGTTCAGACATCAGCAGAATCTAGGGGGGTGGGCTTGCAAAGGGCGGGATTGGACGCATGGTCGAAGTTCGCAAGAGGCGGGATAAGTGCGGCCGCTGACACTGTAGTTTGTTTTGGTTTGACCGCAGACAGCACGGAGGCAGAACGGGCAGAACTCATCGCCATCATCTTAAATGTTACTGCAACGATGCATCATATATATTCTGTTGCATTCACAACATCCGAAGAATCGATCAATGAAAGATTAGAGCATGAGTTAGAGACAAATTCAAGAAAAGACGAAGAAGAAGGGTGTCGCGAACGATACTGGAGAAGGAGAGTGTATTTTATTGCTTAAAGGTCCCATGGCATGAAAATCTCCCTTTATGAGGTTTTCTAACATTAATATGAGTTCCCCTAGCCTGCCTATCGTCTCCCAGTGGCTAAAACTTGCGTTCGGTGTAAAACGAGCACTAGGTATCCTGCTCGCCTCTAAAAAAAATGGAAGCTAAGGGGCGCTGATTTGTAATGTGGCCCCATATGGGCGTCATAAGGGGCCAAGTTACCTCCCCTTTCTCTGACTGGCCCGCCCAGAAAATTCGGCCTGCCAATCGGACAATGAGCTACGACCATGCGAGCGCCACATGTGTGGTGCTTTGTAGTTTGGATAACCGTTCTGCTTTGATGCTATGGCGCATAAAACGTCGGTTCTTTGACGTCCCTAGTAATTCCACAACCAGACTGTAGTTGGGGTTATCTCCGCCATGGTTGAGAAGGAATTGGGGGAAAGGAACTTTGGCTTTGACTCCCTGAAGTACATGAACCATGACATTGAGGAGAAAGGGATTGATTGTTGTATGCTTCGTCATTGCGATACATCCACTGTAAGCAGAGCGCATGGTACCTTGGCCTCAAGCTGCTCAGGGCCACACCCCCACCCTCCTTCTTGACCCGCCTCTCTCCTCCTCATTTGCATTAAAGCTACTGACACAGAAACGGCACATTTGGGGAAAGCTCAATGTGCGACTGCCCGTAGTGGCTGTAATTCTGCACCACGGCTGAATTTCAGGAACATCTTCAAATACTGTGTTTGGGGCCCACTAATACCTATATTAAAGCATCCATGAAGTAGCATGCCATGGGACCTTTAATTTCCCATAGCACAAACACTGGGACAAATGCAGTTGATTTCTTGTTTAAACAGGGTAAGAAAACAGGGAGTGGAAGGATGCGACCATATAATGTTCAGCTAACTGTTGGGGGATTTGTTTAATGGAAAGTGTAGTAGACTATGCATGCAAATCAATCATTCAATAGCTTTTACTGTTATTCAGGGCTCAAAGTGCATTGATACAAAAAAAAATGCATGGCAACTACTATTGGTTAGTTGGAAATAATAATAACAAACAGCTGAAAAATGTGTTCATGTTACAACAGCTAAGGCAGCAACCTACCTAACTTTCGTGAACTAAAGCACAGGCTTGTGTGGGGGGGGGGGGGAGGGTGAGGGGGGGGGGGGTGTGAGGGCTAGATTACAGATTGTGGCTACCTGACGTGAGAGATGTTTTTTTTTTCTTAACAGAAGAATGCGTCATTGAGATTAAACATCTCTTCAAGTGATCTGGCCAAGACAAGCAGCAGTAGCCTACAGTCACACATAGCCTACACATAAAACATAAGAAAAATAAAACAGCTAATACAGTCGGCAAGGGGGAGGGGGGATTTCAATATCACAAGACATTTCTGGAGCCTCAAGGAGATGGAGAATGTTTAAAGAAAAATAAGGTTTTGCAAAAAAGTGTCTTTGATGGACATAAGGCTCAGGTGGGAGAGTGTGTCGACGGCGGGGCTGTTATCTCAATCTTGCCGTTGTCTTGAAACATCTGCATCCGCGTGTGTGCAGTGTGTGTATGCACGTGCATGTGTGTGCGTGTGTGTGTGCATGTGTGTGTGGTGTGTGTGTAGGCGGTGTCCTGCGCTGCCCTTGTCTTGAAACGCCTGCATCAGCACGCCCGTGTGTGCAGTGTGTGTGCATGTGCGTGTGTGTTCGTGCACGTGTGTGTGGATTGTTTGTGTGTGTGTATGCTGTGTTTATGGGTGTGCGTGCGGTGTATGTGTGCTAACCGTATTATTATCACTAAATCTAACAAAAACAATATTTAACATTATCATTGCTATTAATACAATCAATGATATGATTACTGTATTGTAATTCTATTCAGGAGGATAGGATTAGACTCACTGAAGCGCAGGGAGATGAGGAGAATACTCAGCAGTCCGATGCTCACAATGACAGTGATGTGAAACCATAGAGCTGTTCAGGAGTAGGACACACACACACACACACACACACACACACACACACACACACACACACACACACACACACACACACACACACACACACACACACACACACACACACACACACACACACACACACACACACACACACGGTCACTTTGGCTAAAAAAAAATCTAAACATAAATCTTAAATGTATTTGGAGGAAATCATACTTTTTTGGATCATTGTTTTGGACTGGATTATTTCTTTTAAATTCTCTATAAAAGGGGCACCTACCAAATCTTCTCTTCTTGGTCTCCTCCCGGTCCGAGATGGTGACCATTGTTACTCTCTGACGGCTTCCACGGCGTCTGGACTTAGCCTTCTTCTTTGCTCTACCAGCTGGTAAAACAACGTCACTTGTTTTCATTCTGACCAATTATCAGCTTGCACTCTGATACCATCAGTGTAAGGAAATGTTTTTCTTCGACTGCACACAGACTCACAAACGCACTCAAGCACACACACACGGACACACAGAGTAATGTACACACTGATATATTCATACTGCGTGGCTGTCATTCACAGTCCAGACTCCCTACGGTCTGCAGAATCCCTCCCCGTCTTGAAGAAACACCTGAAGACCTCTACTGAGAACACCTCAGTAAGTGATGACTGGTACTGTGGCTCTCGTGTTTAGAACACACTTAAGCAGAGCAAGTACTGGTCTCTAGCATACATGTTATTATTCCCTCATTATTGTCATATACGCGCACATAGTTATACAGTAATACACACAGAATCACATACGTACACACACAGTAATGGAGGGGGGACAACATGTGGCCTGCGTGTCACCAGGGTCTTTCACATCGGCCCACGCAGAAAATATGGGGACATGTTTTGTGGGATAATTTAAGATATGTTCATATGAATGACAAACTTTATAGAATTATGTTAAATTCATAAGTACACCTGATATCACTTCAGTTAAATGAGCAGCCATTATTAAAAGACAAAATTGTTGATTACATAAACCATAGTCACTCTAATTTCACGTTGCACTACCATTAATAATAAGTCATGAAAAAACTAAACTTGTGTTCTGCTCCCTAAAGTTACTCTGCACTCTGTTCCACGTATATAACGGACATATATCATAAAACACACAACTACTTGAGATGCCTATCAGTAGTCCGTAACTCATGGGCGTAATCACACGTATAGGAAGGTTAATGTGAGCTTTTTGTCTCGAACACACACATGTCGTTAATTAGGAGAATAAATCTGTCTGTAGGGTCGCTGGTTCATCAGGTCGGTCCCTTTGGCTAAAAACGTTTTCTAAAAGTACATTTCAAATGTATGCAGATGAAAAGACGTTTTTTTTAATGGATTATCTATTTTAACTCCTCTCTAAAGGGCACCTACCAAATCTTCTCTTGCGCTCCCTCCGGTCCAAAGACGTGTCCTCAGGTTCCTCAGAGAGTCCAGGGTCCGGTTCAGAGATGGTAGCCATGGTTCCTCCCTGACAGCTTCAGATACGTCTGCTCTCAGGAGTCGGTTCTGCTATATCAGCTGGAAAAAACACGTCGCATGTTTTAATTCTGAGGAGTCGTCAGCCTGCAATCTGATATCATCAGTGTCAGGAAGTGACAGTGGTGACACTCTTATCAGAGTGAAGACACTCTTATCAGATGTCTTCAGTTGACACACGGACTCCTGCAAGCACAAACAGACACAAGATTATTTTTCATTGAATATAAATACACAACGTACATAGGTATAACATAGGGTTATGGCTGTTTTAGTGATGTGGTTGACATGGTGTGAATTATTGCAACTGTTTGTTCGTCTGAATTCTGCATTCTCCGTTCGCAAACAACATGAACAATTATTACTATTGTAAAATGACAATCGGAAGAGTGACTTTTGTGCCATGACAAGTGAAAGGTAAATGTACTTATCCCAGGAGCAAGGCCTCATAAACACACGCACACACAATCACACACACACACACACACACACACACACACACACACACACACACACACACACACACACACACACACACACACACACACACACACACACACACACACACACACACACACACACACACACACACACACACCTTTGCTGTTGTGCAAGCTGTGATGGACACTTGTAGACCAACACTATTCTCAATTCAGTCCATACTAATTTTATTTTCAGTAAAATATTTACAAGCCAGGGCAACATGTTATTGTTCGGCTGTTGGGGGAAACTAGAATAGATCTCACTGAACCAGATAATCTTAACCAGATCTATTCAACAAGCTATTTTGTATTGCAAGAGAATATCGTCAAACTATCATCATTATCCTTTATAACAAGGCTAATATAGTTATGGGAATGAAGGATAATAAAAAATCAAGCTGTTGAGAATTATTTTATTAAACCTTCATTATAAGGCTTACATACTAATAGCAATGAAGAAACTTATTTATCTTCATTTCCTCCTTTGCACCGCTGCATATCCAGATACGTAGAGCTATAGGACGCTACACCCTTGCCTAGTTATCTGTGGTCTGTGTGTGTGTGTGTGTGTGTGTGTGTGTGTGTGTGTGTGTGTGTGTGTGTGTGTGTGTGTGTGTGTGTGTGTGTGTGTGTGTGTGTGTGTGTGTGTGTGTGTGTGTGTGTGTGGGTGTGTGTGTGGTGTGTGGTGTGTGGTGTGTGTGTGTATTTCACAATATATTCTCAGCCATGGCAACATGTCTGTATTTGGGGGGATGGCTCTGTGGGGGAAACTCCCCGGCCGTCCGAGCAGCCTTGAAACACCACATCCCCATCAGGTCAAACAGTTTAGAACGCCCTGGACCAGAGATCTGAAGGGCTTCACAGGCCGCTTCTTAAAGGACGCCCCCTGACCCTAGCCCCCCAAAGGGCAGGAAAACCCCCCCTAATGTCAGGGAACCTGGAGAAGGAACCCAGAAGAGGGGTCCCTCTCCAGGGATGGTAGGAGTGCAATAGGAGACGTAATAAAGTGCAGATGTAATGGTAGCATAACAAGTGCTATCTGAGAGATATCCTCTATCTATCGATATCTCTTGTCTTTATAGTGTAACACCTAAAAGCCGTTGCTTTAGTTATTTCATGATTTTGTTTTATATGTACTTAAAGGATTTTTGCACTTTTGGTGTACATCTTCATCGTTGAAGGCCCTGACTGTAAGTAGAATCGAAGCACTTACTGACCCACTTTACACACGAGAGAGAGAGAGAGAGAGAGAGAGAGAGAGAGAGAGAGAGAGAGAGAGAGAGAGAGAGAGAGAGAGAGAGAGAGAGAGAGAGAGAGAGAGAGGAAGGGTTCCCACACCTGTTGCTCGTTGACCAATCAGTGGTCATCAGGTTAACGGACGCTCACTCTGATCCACCGTGTCGTCCAATCACAGGGAGAGGGTTGGGCTCACAGAGGGAAGATTGCATTGGGAATCGGGAACTGGGAAGAGTGTGTGTGTAAGTTGTGCATGAGAAAGAGTGCGTGTGAGCTTGTTTGTGTGTGTGCGATAAGTGCGTGTGAGTGAGTGAGTGAGTGAGAGGATTTAAACAGTTATTGCTCAGAGCCAATGTGATTGAGAGGAGGGATATTGCTGCTTTAGTGATGTGGTTGACATGGTGTGAATTATTGCAACTGTTTGCTCGTCTGAATTCTGCATTCTCCGTTCGCAAAAAACATGAACAATTATCACCATTGTAAAATGACACATTTTTACTCGGAAAAGTGACTTTTGTGCCTGGACAAGAGAAAGGTAAATGTACTTATCTGAGGGACAAGGCCTCATGAAAAAGTTAATGTTGACACGCACACACACACACACACACAAACACACACACACACATACACCTTTGCAGTTGTGAAAGCTGTGATTGACACTTGCAGACCAACACTATTCTCATTTCAGTCCATACAAATTTTATTTAAAGTAAAATATTTACAAGCTAGGGCAACGTGTTTATGTTCAGCTGTATGGCTCTGTTG
>NC_079424.1:25406705-25456705 GCF_026213295.1 Gadus chalcogrammus
AAGCAAGACACCTTCGCTGCGCGTCGGTGTCCTGTTCGCCCTGGTGGGGCTTATTTTCCCGATAATGACCGGCGTTCTATGCATTATCCCTACTTATACCACGGTCTGCGGGAATACTCGATTCTGATTGGATGCAGGGTGTGCATTAACTCCTGATATACGGACACCTGGACAAGTAGTTCCGTCAAATTGTCTGTTTACCGTTCTCAATTAATGCGCTAGCTGGCGTATCGTCTCTAAAATAGTAGTAACCATAGCAACGGGAAACAAAACAAAGCTCAGCGGACTATAATACCTCCCGCTACCTCCCGTTCTAAAGTCGTAGCTATGGTCCGTCCTAATTACTGGAGGAGTGAACAACGTTTCCATTGCATGAGAACCCAACGGGCGTGTAATGGTGGTTCCGGGTATTAGTCGGACCCTCAGGCATAACCAGGGAAACAAATGTATGTTTTGTGGAAAACTTGGAAAACTGGAAAACTTGGAACTTGGAAAACTTGGAAAACTTGTGGAAAATATAAATGAATGGTCTTAATTTGGTCACCTTTGGTAAGTGACCGTGGTATAAGCGGGATAATGCCCTTCGAGGTGTCCATTATCAGGAATTAATGGACTTTGCGGAGGCAACCGTCCTCCGCTTCGCGTCGGACGGTTCACGCCTCCACGTCGTCCATTAATTCCTGATAATGGACACCTCGTCGGGCATTATCCCTTACATATATATTTAGCAGAGTAGACTAAATGTGAACAAAGTTACATGACTTTCTTAATTAATCTGCCTCTGTACAGTACAGCCTGGCCTCTCCTAGCCGGTACAAAATGATGTTGGGGTACTGGTGTAGCTGTTGATGGCTGACCAGCGATGGTTTAGTGGCCAAGCTCTTCCCGCAGACATCACAGGTAAAGGTCTCCCTGGCGTCTGCATGGATCTTCAGATGACTCGCCAGGTTGGACTTTTCACCGAATGTCTTGTCGCACACGGTGCACTGATGTGTAGGCATGTTCCATCTGGTACTGTAAAACATGAATAAATGAGTAAAACTAAAAGCAGATCATTTAGATTGACAATATGTAGCCCTTTATTATACAGAAATCTGCTGTTGGTGTATTAGCCTAGGACAACAAGCTCGCCAGATTGTCAAGAGATTAACACGGTCGCCAAATTGCTTCATGTTACAATTACTCTCGCATCAGCTGTTGTCTCAACAGTCACATTTACCCATATTAACACATATCCACATCAAATTGACCAAGAAAACGTTGATTGTCGCCGAAAAGCAACAAGTTTGCAGGTATGCGACGTAGCCCTTACTATTGTAAACAGTGTCGTTAGCCGCGCCTAGCTATCGTCACAAAACACACATTAATCAGCTTATTATTTCAACAACCCTTGGGTGAATATAGTAATGCCATACACCGTTGGAAAGCTTAGATTGCCACGATTAAAACGAGACTTCCCACGGGTAATATGGTTGCTCACCGACAAAACGGCGATAGGTTGACTAAAGTCTACCCAGCAGCTAAAAACGTAACCTCTACGTCTTCCCTTTATACACAACGACCACGTTATGACACGGTCGAAATCTTTTCTCTTTCTACAAAATCGAAACAGCTTAATACAAACCGTAAAAAAAAATGTCTAATTATTAACTAGCAAACGATGCAGGGGATAAAATTTACCTGAGTGAATCCTCCGTTGACTGCTTCACCGGGGAATACCACGTGCTGTAAGCTATTTTCTTTTTCAACTCGAGCTCATTGGCTGCAATAGAGTTCCGGGTGTTATAGATATATATTTATTTGTCATTGGACAGAAGTACAACGAAATTCAGTGCACTCACGTACTGGTCTAATTTAAAAAGGTAACATAATAAATAATAAATAAAGAAAGAAAATACATTCAACATTTCGTTCACTCACTGCTTCACCTGTAGTCTCATATAAGCCTCCACTGCTCCAAACTCTATTTGTGAAACATGCAGACGGAATAGTGAGACTGCCAGCAGGCAGCAGCAAAGAGATGTAGCGACCTCGGTTTATTTCTCCAGCTTTCACAGACACACAAACACGCACACAGATTGCTTGGTCTTTTTTTTGTTTCGTCGTTGTCTGTTAAACCGCCAAGTGGAGCGACGTGTCTGGGAAGCTAGCCTCTTGGTCTGAGCATGTGTGTGCATCGCTTCTCGGCCTTTTGGCTAAGATCAAGTGTAGTATCTGTTCTTATCAGTTTAATATCTGATACGTCCCCTACCCGGGGACCATATATTAAATTGATTTTTCGAACTGGGAGATGGAAAAGGGGCTTGCTCCGTCCACTCCACGCATCGACCTGGTATTGCAGTAACTCCAGGACCGGTGCACCCCTCTCTCACTGTGAAAAACAAAACTAAACTCCTCCTGAGAGTACACCCGTCCGCCTGTAGACAATAAAGTGTCATTTACAATTCACAAACGCACTGTTTACAATTACTCCAACGATATTCTGTTGTAGTGATGTTATGGTTTGCGTCGAGGCATCGGGGCGTGTGTCGAGTACCTCGGCTCCTCCCCCAGCGAAGCTCCGTATCACATAGGCGAAATGACGTGGCGCGTGACGTTCGAGGCTTCATCTCGGGCTGTTCCGCGATATGGGTTCACAATTGGCACATTTCTACAAAAAGAAGACCCTACCCAGTTCCAAGATCACTTTTATGGCTATGTAATTAATCACACTCGTTCTCAGACATCATGCAGTTCTATTATTACAATTATTAGTAGGCTACTGTAGTTATAAGACAATCTATTTTGCCCGGGATGACTTAAAACCTTTGTCAAATGATTTGTTCTCTACCATGAGCTCGGGAGATATTTATGAACGGCACACTCACACGTATCACTGAAATGACTTTAATTCTTAAACGTTTTGATGTTGTACGAAGCAAACATCACATCATCACAGGAAACTCTTTCTTTCATCATAATTTCATTCCTTGTCCCTAGCGTACTCATTTGAAGCTTCGAGGTCGAACCACTTTGATGGTTCACCTGGCTGCGAGGCTTTGACGTTTCATGAGGCATCATCTCGCCACCACTATTCTGTTGTTTAAGAAAGAAAAAAGGATTCTTTCTGTGGCGTGTCGATAACTCGGACCTCCAGGTTTCCTTTCGTTATGCTTCCATCACGCTGATTTCAGATTCGCCTGTCATCGTGTGACCGGTGGTCTACAGTGTTTATTAAAGTCTAGACATCTCCGAATGCTTTGCAACCGTTCTCCTGGGGAACACGCGTGGGCATCGTTCAGCCCACCTGAACGTGTACAACTCATACTTACCTGGCAAGGGAGATACCATGATCAAGAAGGTGGTTCACCCATAGCGAGGCTCAGCCATTGCACTGAGGCTGTTGCTGACCCGTGCGAATTCCCCAAATGTGGGAATCTCGATTGCATAATTTCTGGTAGTGGGGGACTGCGTTCGCGCTCTCCCCTGATCATGTTGTTCTAAAGAAATAATAGCTATGAATGATACCACCCTGAGCACGCCCGATCTCGTCTGATCTCGGAGGCTAAGCAGGGTCCGGCCTGGTTAGTACTTGGATGGGTGACCGCCTGGGAATGGCTCATGACCCCCCAAAGTCCCTATCCCTCAACACTGGGATCGATCCAAAAGGATCGAGGATCAAAACGGACGGCTCCATCTGGTGGCCACTGGTGGGTGGTTTTATTTTCAGAAATGTCATGTGCAAGGCCTAGATTATCAAAATCCACTAGTCTGCTGGATGTTTTGTTTATTATTTTCATACTTTGAGTGGATGTAGCTGATGAGATTCATACAATCAAGTGGAAAAGTGTTAAATTGTTACATTTTTGGGCTGAATTAAGAAAAATAATAAGAGCCATTCACAGAACTCATTGTTTTGACCACACAGGGAGTGCAGCCATCACAGTGGGGGTGTATTCACACCTCTGGTTGCGGGAGTGAAGACACAAGGACTTCTAATTTCTTTGGTGTGTTTTTTCTTTCCAATACCCCACCCCTTCTGAAACCCAAGCACACTGAGACTCCAAAATACTTTTACAACTTTTATTTTTCAACCAGAATGTGTTCATTGAAAAGGCAATCCATATAAACACAAATAAACAAGATCATTTTAGTTAAAAGCTCGCCCACCACGACTAGGTACAGATCTACAGGCGAGAACACGAGAGCATGAGACGAGAGACAAACATGTACTACCATTTGCAAACATTTAGTTAAACATGGAGCTGACAGACATACACACATCACAAGGACAGGCACATATAAATAACATTAATAATAATAAAAAACACTCAACAATTAAAGAACACACACACACACACACACACACACACACACACACACACACACACACACGTACTTAAGATACAAATCAACAATTGGCTTGTACAGGCTAAAGTGCAATAATGAACATGATTATCCATAGACTCGGGTGACCAATCAACAAATAAAGGCTCAAGCTGTTCCTCCCTTTTGTGTTTTCTTGAGCAAACTTTTGTTAAAACTGAAGCAGACAAATACATACAAACATCACAAAGACATGAAGCTGACAAAGACAAACAACATGCATGACAAAAACACAGATTATCTGAACATGAACAACCACTAAAGGGTATGTAAACTGATTGTGTTAGATTGGAACTGATTATGGTTTAAAAGATTGGCCTCGATATTGAACATAGAGCAGAATGGATACTACAAAGTTAATTTTAACAGCAATATAAATAATAATAAATAAAAAGCGAACAAAAGAACTTCAAGTAAATCTGCAAAGTGCCTTTTTTTTTAACGATATAAATAAATAGATAGTGCTTAATGAAGCACTTTAAAAAACACACACAAAGACAAAGACAAACACACACAAACAAGCCTCTTTCTCTCTCTTACAGATGGCACAGGAACAGTGGCATCACAGAGGTAAGTTATTCACACACACACACACACACACACACACACACACACACACACACACACACACACATACACACACGCATTTCCAGGTATTTACACAGTCCTCCTGTCCAACTCTGCATCCACGACACTCTTAAAGTGTTCAAAGTTGTCATACACCACATTGTAAAAGCCAGGGGTAGTGGACTTCCTAGTGGATGGACAGTAGGAAAACATTTTCTGCATGCTTCCAGCCACTTTGTCCTTGAAAGGGTTGTACCTCTTCCACTGTACACCACAGTTTGGCATGTGGCAAGCCCCACATGGCCTTGAGGACTTGTTAGGAGGTCACCCATCCAAGTACTAACCAGGCCGGACCCTGCTTAGCCTCCGAGATCAGACGAGATCGGGCGTGCTCAGGGTGGTATCATTCATAGCTATTATTTCTTTAGAACAACATGATCAGGGGAGAGCGCGAACGCAGTCCCCCACTACCAGAAATTATGCAATCGAGATTCCCACATTTGGGGAATTCGCACGGGTCAGCAACAGCCTCAGTGCAATGGCTGAGCCTCGCTATGGGTGAACCACCTTCTTGATCATGGTATCTCCCTTGCCAGGTAAGTATGAGTTGAACACGTTCAGGTGGGCTGAACGATGCCCACGCGTGTTCCCGTGGAGAACGGTTGCAAAGCATTCGGCGATGTCTAGACTTTAATAAACACTGTAGACCACCGGTCACACGATGACAGGCGAATCTGAAATCAGCGAGATGGAAGCTTAACGAAAGGAAACCTGGAGATCCGAGTTATCGACACGCCACAGAAAGAATCCTTTTTTCTTTCTTAAACAACAGAATATCGTTGGAATAATTGTAAACAGTGCGTTTATGAATTGTAAATGACACTTTATTGTCTACAGGCGGACGGGTGTACTCTCAGGAGGAGTTTAGTTTTGTTTTTCACAGTGAGAGAGGGGTGCACCGGTCCTGGAGGTACTGCAATACCAGGTCGATGCGTGGAGTGGACGGGGCAAGCCCCTTTTCCATCTCCCAGTTCCAAAAATCAATTTAATATATGGTCCCCGGGTAGGGGACGTATCAGATATTAAACTGATAAGAACAGATACTACACTTGATCTTAGCCAAAAGGCCGAGAAGCGATGCCTACACACGCTCAGACCAAGAGGCGACGTTCCCAGACACGTCGCTCCACGTGGCGGTTTAACAGACAACGAAAAAAAAACAAAAGAATGACCAAGCACCCTGTGTGCGTGTTTGTGTGTATGTGAAAGCTGAAGAAATAAACCGAGGTCGCTACATCTCTTTGCTGCTGCCTGCTGGCAGTCTCACTAGGCCGTCTGCATGTTTCACAAATAGAGTTTGGAGCAGTGGAGGCTTCTATAAGACCACAGGTGAAGCAGTGCTTCACCAAAAAAATGTTAAAAAATAAATAAACCAACAATACTATCGAATACTGCCAAAATGGTGGTGCCCACGATTTCCCCGCCCCAACAACGTCAACACCCGGAACTCTATTGCAGCCATTGCAGCCAATGAGCTCGAGTTGAAAAAGAAAATAGCTTACAGCACGTGGTTTCACTCAGGTAAATTGTATCCCCTTCACCGTTTGCTAGTTGACAATTAGACCTTTTTGTTAAGGTTTGTATTAAGCTGTTTCGATTTTGTAGAAAGAGAAAAGATTTCCACCGTGTCATAACACGGTCGTTGTGTATAAAGGGAAGACGTAGCGGTTACGTTTTTAGCTGCTGGGTTGACTTCAGTCAACCTATCGCCGTTTTGTCTGCGAGCAACCATATTACTCGTGGGTGGTCTCCTTTTAATCGTGGTAATCTAAGCTTTCCAACGGTGTATGGCATGACTATATGTACCCAGGGGTCGTTGAAATAATAAGCTGATTAATGTGTGTTTTGTGACGATAGCTAGGCGCGGCTAACGACACTGTTTACAATGTGTAAGGGCATACGTCGCATACCTGCAAACTTGTTGCTTTTCGGCGACAATCAACGTTTTCTTGGACAATTTGATGTGGATATGTGTTGATTTGGGTAAATGTGACTGTTTAGACAACAGCTGATGCGAGAGTAAGTGTAACATAAAGCAATTTGGCGACCGTGTTAATCTCTTGTTGCATGGGATGCGCTGCATACCTGGAAACAGTAGCTGATTTCTAACAACATAGATAACAATCTGGCGAGCGTGTTGTCCACCTAGGCTAATACACCAACAGCACATTTCTGTATAATAAAGGGCTACATATTGTCAATCTAAATGATCTGCTTGTTGTACTCATTTATTCATGTTTTACTGTACCAGATGGAACATGGAGGAGCCTACACATCAGTGCACCGTGTGCGACAAGACATTCAGTGAAAAGTCCAACCTGGCGAGTCATCTGAAGATCCATGCCATCGCCAGGGAGACCTTTACCTGTGATGTCTGCGGGAAGAGCTTGGCCACTAAACCATCGCTGGTCAGCCATCAACAGCTACACCAGTACCCCAACATCATTTTGTACCGGCAAGGAGAGGCCAGGCTGTACTGTACAGAGGCAGCAAGGTCTGTGGCAGAGGCCCGCAGCAGCACTGTTGTTGACCCTAAATGGCTGGATCTCAAGACAGCAGAGGCGGCTGCCAAGAGGTCGGGGGCTGAGCTGTGGAAAGGTCAGCTGGTCCTCACGTTCGGGTAGTACGCCGGTCAGACCTTCAGGTGGCTTGTGGAGAATGATGTCGGCTGGCTGGTGTGGCTGCTGCTCCAGTACTGCCAGCAGGGAGAGCAGAACGAGCTGCTGAAGTGGCAGAAGGAGCGACTGCTCCTTCGGCCACAAGGTGACTCCTCACCTGAAAGTGCTGTCGGACGCACCGTTCCCGGAGGCTCCTGCGCTGCCAACATCCCTCCCTCCGCCAGACCGGCCTCAGGTCCAGTACCGGCTCATCCATCACGAGGCTGGAAAGAGACGTGGTGAGAAGCGGAGGTAAGTTGTCATAAGCACTTTGTTTCACCTGTTGGCTGTGGAAAGCAAATAGCACACACGTCATATCAATACTGATCACATGTGTATTTTATGTTTCCAGATTATTTGTTGCTGAGCCACAGCCTGTGACTCCCGCGAACCGACCCGTTCAGCCCACTGGGTTGTCGTCCTCCACCCGGCCGAAGCCTGCTGCGCTCACCCCCATTCTGCCGAGGCCTTCTGCGCCCACCCACCTCCAGCCGAGGCCACCCGCTGCGTTGACCTACGGCCCACCCCCTGTGTCGGCAGCACCCATACTGCAGGTCTTCCCCGCACAGCCACAGGCCCCCTCCGTCCTGTTTCGTGGGACATCCTGCAGCCAGTGCTTTGTCCCTCCTGCACCAACAGTGAAGGCATTCATGCCTAACAAGTCCTCAAGGCCATGTGGGGCTTGCCACATGCCAAACTGTGGTGGACAGTGGAAGAGGTACAACCCTTTCAAGGACAAAGTGGCTGGAAGCATGCAGAAAATGTTTTCCTACTGTCCATCCACTAGGAAGTCCACTACCCCTGGCTTCGACAATGTGGTGTATGACAACTTTGAACTCTTTAAGAGTGTCGTGGATGCAGAGTTGGAAAGGAGGACTGTGTGTGTGTGTGTGTGTGTGTGTGTGTGTGTGTGTGTGTGTGTGTGTGTGTGTGTGTGTGTGTGTGTGTGTGTGTGTGTGTGTGTGTGTGTGTGTGTGAATAACTTACCTCTGTGATGCCACTGTTGCCAGCCATATACAAATATCATCAGCATTTACAGTTTCATTGAACATCCTGACGATTACGGTTTTAATGGAATCGTCATTTAGTCTCTCCACTTCAAATGCTGAGAACTGGTCTTTTACCGTGTCGTAGCGTGTCCAAAATTCTTTGAGGGTTGTTGCGGCTGCGAAGCTAACATCGAATCCTTTGTTAAAGGGCAGAGTAAGAATACAATTCAAGTCGTTTCCGGTAAACTTCAGGATTCCTTGGATGTGCTTCCTTGAAAAATCAAGCCGGGACATCTGAATTAAAATTCCATTGATTGACTTAAATTTAAAACGTACACTGTGGTGCCTCCTCATGCCGGAGGGGTTAACCGACATGATGGAGACACCACACTCTTAAAAATTCAAGATGTTAAAAGCAATAAAACAGTGAGTAAACAAGGTAATACAGGCAACAATAAAATGCACTTTACCGTTTAAACAAACTGGACAATGGTCTTCTTGGTAAAGGGTATCAGCAACTGGTATTTGACCCCAACTTACCAAAAAGATGGTGCAATATCCTCCTAACCTGCTATATAATTGCCACTAAATAGGCAATATATAGACAGACAACGGAGGGGATCACTGTCTTAGCCAAAAGGCCGAGAAGCGGGTCAATCTTTTTAACCTTAATCAGTTCCAATCTAACACAATCAGTTTACATACCCTTTAGTGGTTGTTCATGTTCAGATAATCTGTGTTTTTGTCATGCATGTTGTTTGTCTTTGTCAGCTTCATGTGTTTGTGATGTTTGTATGTATTTGTCTGCTTCAGTTTTAACAAAAGTTTGCTAAAGAAAACACAAAAGGGAGGAACAGCTTGAGCCTTTATTTGTTGATTGGTCACCTGAGTCTTTGGATAATCATGTTCATTATTGCACTTTAGCCTGTACAAGCCAATTGTTGAGTTGTATCTTAAGTACAAGTGTGTGTTCTTCAATTGTTGAGATTTTTGCATTATTATTAATGTTATTTATATGTGCCTTTCCTTTTGATGTGTGCATGTCTGTCAGCTCCATGTTTAATGAAAATGTTTGCAAATGGTAGTACATGTTTGTCTCTCGTCTCATGCTCTCGTGTTCTCGCCTGTAGATCTGTACCTTGTTGTGGTGGGCGAGCTTTTAATTAAACAGATCTTGTTTACTTGTGTTTTATATGCATTGCCTTTTCAATGAAACCCATTCGGGGTGAAAAATAAAAGTTGTAAAAGAATTTGAGTCTCTGTGTGCTTGGCTTTCACAAGGGGTGGGGTAGTGGAAAGAAAAAACACACCAAAGAAATTAGAAGTCCTTGTGTCTTCTCTCCCGCAACCAGAGGTGTGAATACACCCCCACTTTGCTGGCTGCACTCCCTGTGTGGTCAAAATAATGAGTTCTGTGAATGGCTCTGTCATCCAGACAAAGGGAGTGCACTGAATACATTCTTATTATTTTTCTTAATTCAGCCCAAAAATGTAACAATTAAACACTTTTCCACTTGATAATATGAATCTCATCAGCTACATCAACTCAAAGTATGAAAATAATAAACAAAACATTCAGCAGACTAGCGGATTTTGATAATCTAGGCCTTGCACATAATATTTCTGGAAATAAGGATCCATAATGAATGAAAGGAATGAATGAATGAATGAATGAATGAATGAATGAATGAATGAATGAATGCGTTATTCCAGACTCAGAGTTCCATATTTGAACGCAATGCATTACACTGCTTGCGCGTCATCGTTTGCGTGATCTTTTGAAGAAACGTAGCGATGCAAAACATGGTATGGACTGCAATATAGCACGATGAAGCCATTCATAGCTATTATTTCTTTAGAACAACATGATCAGGGGAGAGCGCGAACGCAGTCCCCCACTACCAGAAATTATGCAATCGAGATTCCCACATTTGGGGAATTCGCACGGGTCAGCAACAGCCTCAGTGCAATGGCTGAGCCTCGCTATGGGTGAACCACCTTCTTGATCATGGTATCTCCCTTGCCAGGTAAGTATGAGTTGAACACGTTCAGGTGGGCTGAACGATGCCCACGCGTGTTCCCGTGGAGAACGGTTGCAAAGCATTCGGCGATGTCTAGACTTTAATAAACACTGTAGACCACCGGTCACACGATGACAGGCGAATCTGAAATCAGCGAGATGGAAGCTTAACGAAAGGAAACCTGGAGATCCGAGTTATCGACACGCCACAGAAAGAATCCTTTTTTCTTTCTTAAACAACAGAATATCGTTGGAATAATTGTAAACAGTGCGTTTATGAATTGTAAATGACACTTTATTGTCTACAGGCGGACGGGTGTACTCTCAGGAGGAGTTTAGTTTTGTTTTTCACAGTGAGAGAGGGGTGCACCGGTCCTGGAGGTACTGCAATACCAGGTCGATGCGTGGAGTGGACGGGGCAAGCCCCTTTTCCATCTCCCAGTTCCAAAAATCAATTTAATATATGGTCCCCGGGTAGGGGACGTATCAGATATTAAACTGATAAGAACAGATACTACACTTGATCTTAGCCAAAAGGCCGAGAAGCGATGCCTACACACGCTCAGACCAAGAGGCGACGTTCCCAGACACGTCGCTCCACGTGGCGGTTTAACAGACAACGAAAAAAAAACAAAAGAATGACCAAGCACCCTGTGTGCGTGTTTGTGTGTATGTGAAAGCTGAAGAAATAAACCGAGGTCGCTACATCTCTTTGCTGCTGCCTGCTGGCAGTCTCACTAGGCCGTCTGCATGTTTCACAAATAGAGTTTGGAGCAGTGGAGGCTTCTATAAGACCACAGGTGAAGCAGTGCTTCACCAAAAAAATGTTAAAAAATAAATAAACCAACAATACTATCGAATACTGCCAAAATGGTGGTGCCCACGATTTCCCCGCCCCAACAACGTCAACACCCGGAACTCTATTGCAGCCATTGCAGCCAATGAGCTCGAGTTGAAAAAGAAAATAGCTTACAGCACGTGGTTTCACTCAGGTAAATTGTATCCCCTTCACCGTTTGCTAGTTGACAATTAGACCTTTTTGTTAAGGTTTGTATTAAGCTGTTTCGATTTTGTAGAAAGAGAAAAGATTTCCACCGTGTCATAACACGGTCGTTGTGTATAAAGGGAAGACGTAGCGGTTACGTTTTTAGCTGCTGGGTTGACTTCAGTCAACCTATCGCCGTTTTGTCTGCGAGCAACCATATTACTCGTGGGTGGTCTCCTTTTAATCGTGGTAATCTAAGCTTTCCAACGGTGTATGGCATGACTATATGTACCCAGGGGTCGTTGAAATAATAAGCTGATTAATGTGTGTTTTGTGACGATAGCTAGGCGCGGCTAACGACACTGTTTACAATGTGTAAGGGCATACGTCGCATACCTGCAAACTTGTTGCTTTTCGGCGACAATCAACGTTTTCTTGGACAATTTGATGTGGATATGTGTTGATTTGGGTAAATGTGACTGTTTAGACAACAGCTGATGCGAGAGTAAGTGTAACATAAAGCAATTTGGCGACCGTGTTAATCTCTTGTTGCATGGGATGCGCTGCATACCTGGAAACAGTAGCTGATTTCTAACAACATAGATAACAATCTGGCGAGCGTGTTGTCCACCTAGGCTAATACACCAACAGCACATTTCTGTATAATAAAGGGCTACATATTGTCAATCTAAATGATCTGCTTGTTGTACTCATTTATTCATGTTTTACTGTACCAGATGGAACATGGAGGAGCCTACACATCAGTGCACCGTGTGCGACAAGACATTCAGTGAAAAGTCCAACCTGGCGAGTCATCTGAAGATCCATGCCATCGCCAGGGAGACCTTTACCTGTGATGTCTGCGGGAAGAGCTTGGCCACTAAACCATCGCTGGTCAGCCATCAACAGCTACACCAGTACCCCAACATCATTTTGTACCGGCAAGGAGAGGCCAGGCTGTACTGTACAGAGGCAGCAAGGTCTGTGGCAGAGGCCCGCAGCAGCACTGTTGTTGACCCTAAATGGCTGGATCTCAAGACAGCAGAGGCGGCTGCCAAGAGGTCGGGGGCTGAGCTGTGGAAAGGTCAGCTGGTCCTCACGTTCGGGTAGTACGCCGGTCAGACCTTCAGGTGGCTTGTGGAGAATGATGTCGGCTGGCTGGTGTGGCTGCTGCTCCAGTACTGCCAGCAGGGAGAGCAGAACGAGCTGCTGAAGTGGCAGAAGGAGCGACTGCTCCTTCGGCCACAAGGTGACTCCTCACCTGAAAGTGCTGTCGGACGCACCGTTCCCGGAGGCTCCTGCGCTGCCAACATCCCTCCCTCCGCCAGACCGGCCTCAGGTCCAGTACCGGCTCATCCATCACGAGGCTGGAAAGAGACGTGGTGAGAAGCGGAGGTAAGTTGTCATAAGCACTTTGTTTCACCTGTTGGCTGTGGAAAGCAAATAGCACACACGTCATATCAATACTGATCACATGTGTATTTTATGTTTCCAGATTATTTGTTGCTGAGCCACAGCCTGTGACTCCCGCGAACCGACCCGTTCAGCCCACTGGGTTGTCGTCCTCCACCCGGCCGAAGCCTGCTGCGCTCACCCCCATTCTGCCGAGGCCTTCTGCGCCCACCCACCTCCAGCCGAGGCCACCCGCTGCGTTGACCTACGGCCCACCCCCTGTGTCGGCAGCACCCATACTGCAGGTCTTCCCCGCACAGCCACAGGCCCCCTCCGTCCTGTTTCGTGGGACATCCTGCAGCCAGTGCTTTGTCCCTCCTGCACCAACAGTGAAGGCATTCATGCCTAACAAGTCCTCAAGGCCATGTGGGGCTTGCCACATGCCAAACTGTGGTGGACAGTGGAAGAGGTACAACCCTTTCAAGGACAAAGTGGCTGGAAGCATGCAGAAAATGTTTTCCTACTGTCCATCCACTAGGAAGTCCACTACCCCTGGCTTCGACAATGTGGTGTATGACAACTTTGAACTCTTTAAGAGTGTCGTGGATGCAGAGTTGGAAAGGAGGACTGTGTGTGTGTGTGTGTGTGTGTGTGTGTGTGTGTGTGTGTGTGTGTGTGTGTGTGTGTGTGTGTGTGTGTGTGTGTGTGTGTGTGTGTGTGTGTGTGTGTGTGTGTGAATAACTTACCTCTGTGATGCCACTGTTGCCAGCCATATACAAATATCATCAGCATTTACAGTTTCATTGAACATCCTGACGATTACGGTTTTAATGGAATCGTCATTTAGTCTCTCCACTTCAAATGCTGAGAACTGGTCTTTTACCGTGTCGTAGCGTGTCCAAAATTCTTTGAGGGTTGTTGCGGCTGCGAAGCTAACATCGAATCCTTTGTTAAAGGGCAGAGTAAGAATACAATTCAAGTCGTTTCCGGTAAACTTCAGGATTCCTTGGATGTGCTTCCTTGAAAAATCAAGCCGGGACATCTGAATTAAAATTCCATTGATTGACTTAAATTTAAAACGTACACTGTGGTGCCTCCTCATGCCGGAGGGGTTAACCGACATGATGGAGACACCACACTCTTAAAAATTCAAGATGTTAAAAGCAATAAAACAGTGAGTAAACAAGGTAATACAGGCAACAATAAAATGCACTTTACCGTTTAAACAAACTGGACAATGGTCTTCTTGGTAAAGGGTATCAGCAACTGGTATTTGACCCCAACTTACCAAAAAGATGGTGCAATATCCTCCTAACCTGCTATATAATTGCCACTAAATAGGCAATATATAGACAGACAACGGAGGGGATCACTGTCTTAGCCAAAAGGCCGAGAAGCGGGTCAATCTTTTTAACCTTAATCAGTTCCAATCTAACACAATCAGTTTACATACCCTTTAGTGGTTGTTCATGTTCAGATAATCTGTGTTTTTGTCATGCATGTTGTTTGTCTTTGTCAGCTTCATGTGTTTGTGATGTTTGTATGTATTTGTCTGCTTCAGTTTTAACAAAAGTTTGCTAAAGAAAACACAAAAGGGAGGAACAGCTTGAGCCTTTATTTGTTGATTGGTCACCTGAGTCTTTGGATAATCATGTTCATTATTGCACTTTAGCCTGTACAAGCCAATTGTTGAGTTGTATCTTAAGTACAAGTGTGTGTTCTTCAATTGTTGAGATTTTTGCATTATTATTAATGTTATTTATATGTGCCTTTCCTTTTGATGTGTGCATGTCTGTCAGCTCCATGTTTAATGAAAATGTTTGCAAATGGTAGTACATGTTTGTCTCTCGTCTCATGCTCTCGTGTTCTCGCCTGTAGATCTGTACCTTGTTGTGGTGGGCGAGCTTTTAATTAAACAGATCTTGTTTACTTGTGTTTTATATGCATTGCCTTTTCAATGAAACCCATTCGGGGTGAAAAATAAAAGTTGTAAAAGAATTTGAGTCTCTGTGTGCTTGGCTTTCACAAGGGGTGGGGTAGTGGAAAGAAAAAACACACCAAAGAAATTAGAAGTCCTTGTGTCTTCTCTCCCGCAACCAGAGGTGTGAATACACCCCCACTTTGCTGGCTGCACTCCCTGTGTGGTCAAAATAATGAGTTCTGTGAATGGCTCTGTCATCCAGACAAAGGGAGTGCACTGAATACATTCTTATTATTTTTCTTAATTCAGCCCAAAAATGTAACAATTAAACACTTTTCCACTTGATAATATGAATCTCATCAGCTACATCAACTCAAAGTATGAAAATAATAAACAAAACATTCAGCAGACTAGCGGATTTTGATAATCTAGGCCTTGCACATAATATTTCTGGAAATAAGGATCCATAATGAATGAAAGGAATGAATGAATGAATGAATGAATGAATGAATGAATGAATGAATGAATGCGTTATTCCAGACTCAGAGTTCCATATTTGAACGCAATGCATTACACTGCTTGCGCGTCATCGTTTGCGTGATCTTTTGAAGAAACGTAGCGATGCAAAACATGGTATGGACTGCAATATAGCACGATGAAGCCATTCATAGCTATTATTTCTTTAGAACAACATGATCAGGGGAGAGCGCGAACGCAGTCCCCCACTACCAGAAATTATGCAATCGAGATTCCCACATTTGGGGAATTCGCACGGGTCAGCAACAGCCTCAGTGCAATGGCTGAGCCTCGCTATGGGTGAACCACCTTCTTGATCATGGTATCTCCCTTGCCAGGTAAGTATGAGTTGAACACGTTCAGGTGGGCTGAACGATGCCCACGCGTGTTCCCGTGGAGAACGGTTGCAAAGCATTCGGCGATGTCTAGACTTTAATAAACACTGTAGACCACCGGTCACACGATGACAGGCGAATCTGAAATCAGCGAGATGGAAGCTTAACGAAAGGAAACCTGGAGATCCGAGTTATCGACACGCCACAGAAAGAATCCTTTTTTCTTTCTTAAACAACAGAATATCGTTGGAATAATTGTAAACAGTGCGTTTATGAATTGTAAATGACACTTTATTGTCTACAGGCGGACGGGTGTACTCTCAGGAGGAGTTTAGTTTTGTTTTTCACAGTGAGAGAGGGGTGCACCGGTCCTGGAGGTACTGCAATACCAGGTCGATGCGTGGAGTGGACGGGGCAAGCCCCTTTTCCATCTCCCAGTTCCAAAAATCAATTTAATATATGGTCCCCGGGTAGGGGACGTATCAGATATTAAACTGATAAGAACAGATACTACACTTGATCTTAGCCAAAAGGCCGAGAAGCGATGCCTACACACGCTCAGACCAAGAGGCGACGTTCCCAGACACGTCGCTCCACGTGGCGGTTTAACAGACAACGAAAAAAAAACAAAAGAATGACCAAGCACCCTGTGTGCGTGTTTGTGTGTATGTGAAAGCTGAAGAAATAAACCGAGGTCGCTACATCTCTTTGCTGCTGCCTGCTGGCAGTCTCACTAGGCCGTCTGCATGTTTCACAAATAGAGTTTGGAGCAGTGGAGGCTTCTATAAGACCACAGGTGAAGCAGTGCTTCACCAAAAAAATGTTAAAAAATAAATAAACCAACAATACTATCGAATACTGCCAAAATGGTGGTGCCCACGATTTCCCCGCCCCAACAACGTCAACACCCGGAACTCTATTGCAGCCATTGCAGCCAATGAGCTCGAGTTGAAAAAGAAAATAGCTTACAGCACGTGGTTTCACTCAGGTAAATTGTATCCCCTTCACCGTTTGCTAGTTGACAATTAGACCTTTTTGTTAAGGTTTGTATTAAGCTGTTTCGATTTTGTAGAAAGAGAAAAGATTTCCACCGTGTCATAACACGGTCGTTGTGTATAAAGGGAAGACGTAGCGGTTACGTTTTTAGCTGCTGGGTTGACTTCAGTCAACCTATCGCCGTTTTGTCTGCGAGCAACCATATTACTCGTGGGTGGTCTCCTTTTAATCGTGGTAATCTAAGCTTTCCAACGGTGTATGGCATGACTATATGTACCCAGGGGTCGTTGAAATAATAAGCTGATTAATGTGTGTTTTGTGACGATAGCTAGGCGCGGCTAACGACACTGTTTACAATGTGTAAGGGCATACGTCGCATACCTGCAAACTTGTTGCTTTTCGGCGACAATCAACGTTTTCTTGGACAATTTGATGTGGATATGTGTTGATTTGGGTAAATGTGACTGTTTAGACAACAGCTGATGCGAGAGTAAGTGTAACATAAAGCAATTTGGCGACCGTGTTAATCTCTTGTTGCATGGGATGCGCTGCATACCTGGAAACAGTAGCTGATTTCTAACAACATAGATAACAATCTGGCGAGCGTGTTGTCCACCTAGGCTAATACACCAACAGCACATTTCTGTATAATAAAGGGCTACATATTGTCAATCTAAATGATCTGCTTGTTGTACTCATTTATTCATGTTTTACTGTACCAGATGGAACATGGAGGAGCCTACACATCAGTGCACCGTGTGCGACAAGACATTCAGTGAAAAGTCCAACCTGGCGAGTCATCTGAAGATCCATGCCATCGCCAGGGAGACCTTTACCTGTGATGTCTGCGGGAAGAGCTTGGCCACTAAACCATCGCTGGTCAGCCATCAACAGCTACACCAGTACCCCAACATCATTTTGTACCGGCAAGGAGAGGCCAGGCTGTACTGTACAGAGGCAGCAAGGTCTGTGGCAGAGGCCCGCAGCAGCACTGTTGTTGACCCTAAATGGCTGGATCTCAAGACAGCAGAGGCGGCTGCCAAGAGGTCGGGGGCTGAGCTGTGGAAAGGTCAGCTGGTCCTCACGTTCGGGTAGTACGCCGGTCAGACCTTCAGGTGGCTTGTGGAGAATGATGTCGGCTGGCTGGTGTGGCTGCTGCTCCAGTACTGCCAGCAGGGAGAGCAGAACGAGCTGCTGAAGTGGCAGAAGGAGCGACTGCTCCTTCGGCCACAAGGTGACTCCTCACCTGAAAGTGCTGTCGGACGCACCGTTCCCGGAGGCTCCTGCGCTGCCAACATCCCTCCCTCCGCCAGACCGGCCTCAGGTCCAGTACCGGCTCATCCATCACGAGGCTGGAAAGAGACGTGGTGAGAAGCGGAGGTAAGTTGTCATAAGCACTTTGTTTCACCTGTTGGCTGTGGAAAGCAAATAGCACACACGTCATATCAATACTGATCACATGTGTATTTTATGTTTCCAGATTATTTGTTGCTGAGCCACAGCCTGTGACTCCCGCGAACCGACCCGTTCAGCCCACTGGGTTGTCGTCCTCCACCCGGCCGAAGCCTGCTGCGCTCACCCCCATTCTGCCGAGGCCTTCTGCGCCCACCCACCTCCAGCCGAGGCCACCCGCTGCGTTGACCTACGGCCCACCCCCTGTGTCGGCAGCACCCATACTGCAGGTCTTCCCCGCACAGCCACAGGCCCCCTCCGTCCTGTTTCGTGGGACATCCTGCAGCCAGTGCTTTGTCCCTCCTGCACCAACAGTGAAGGCATTCATGCCTAACAAGTCCTCAAGGCCATGTGGGGCTTGCCACATGCCAAACTGTGGTGGACAGTGGAAGAGGTACAACCCTTTCAAGGACAAAGTGGCTGGAAGCATGCAGAAAATGTTTTCCTACTGTCCATCCACTAGGAAGTCCACTACCCCTGGCTTCGACAATGTGGTGTATGACAACTTTGAACTCTTTAAGAGTGTCGTGGATGCAGAGTTGGAAAGGAGGACTGTGTGTGTGTGTGTGTGTGTGTGTGTGTGTGTGTGTGTGTGTGTGTGTGTGTGTGTGTGTGTGTGTGTGTGTGTGTGTGTGTGTGTGTGTGTGTGTGTGAATAACTTACCTCTGTGATGCCACTGTTGCCAGCCATATACAAATATCATCAGCATTTACAGTTTCATTGAACATCCTGACGATTACGGTTTTAATGGAATCGTCATTTAGTCTCTCCACTTCAAATGCTGAGAACTGGTCTTTTACCGTGTCGTAGCGTGTCCAAAATTCTTTGAGGGTTGTTGCGGCTGCGAAGCTAACATCGAATCCTTTGTTAAAGGGCAGAGTAAGAATACAATTCAAGTCGTTTCCGGTAAACTTCAGGATTCCTTGGATGTGCTTCCTTGAAAAATCAAGCCGGGACATCTGAATTAAAATTCCATTGATTGACTTAAATTTAAAACGTACACTGTGGTGCCTCCTCATGCCGGAGGGGTTAACCGACATGATGGAGACACCACACTCTTAAAAATTCAAGATGTTAAAAGCAATAAAACAGTGAGTAAACAAGGTAATACAGGCAACAATAAAATGCACTTTACCGTTTAAACAAACTGGACAATGGTCTTCTTGGTAAAGGGTATCAGCAACTGGTATTTGACCCCAACTTACCAAAAAGATGGTGCAATATCCTCCTAACCTGCTATATAATTGCCACTAAATAGGCAATATATAGACAGACAACGGAGGGGATCACTGTCTTAGCCAAAAGGCCGAGAAGCGGGTCAATCTTTTTAACCTTAATCAGTTCCAATCTAACACAATCAGTTTACATACCCTTTAGTGGTTGTTCATGTTCAGATAATCTGTGTTTTTGTCATGCATGTTGTTTGTCTTTGTCAGCTTCATGTGTTTGTGATGTTTGTATGTATTTGTCTGCTTCAGTTTTAACAAAAGTTTGCTAAAGAAAACACAAAAGGGAGGAACAGCTTGAGCCTTTATTTGTTGATTGGTCACCTGAGTCTTTGGATAATCATGTTCATTATTGCACTTTAGCCTGTACAAGCCAATTGTTGAGTTGTATCTTAAGTACAAGTGTGTGTTCTTCAATTGTTGAGATTTTTGCATTATTATTAATGTTATTTATATGTGCCTTTCCTTTTGATGTGTGCATGTCTGTCAGCTCCATGTTTAACTGAAATGTTTGCAAATGGTAGTACATGTTTGTCTCTCGTCTCATGCTCTCGTGTTCTCGCCTGTAGATCTGTACCTTGTTGTGGTGGGCGAGCTTTTAATTAAACAGATCTTGTTTACTTGTGTTTTATATGCATTGCCTTTTCAATGAAACCCATTCGGGGTGAAAAATAAAAGTTGTAAAAGAATTTGAGTCTCTGTGTGCTTGGCTTTCACAAGGGGTGGGGTAGTGGAAAGAAAAAACACACCAAAGAAATTAGAAGTCCTTGTGTCTTCTCTCCCGCAACCAGAGGTGTGAATACACCCCCACTTTGCTGGCTGCACTCCCTGTGTGGTCAAAATAATGAGTTCTGTGAATGGCTCTGTCATCCAGACAAAGGGAGTGCACTGAATACATTCTTATTATTTTTCTTAATTCAGCCCAAAAATGTAACAATTAAACACTTTTCCACTTGATAATATGAATCTCATCAGCTACATCAACTCAAAGTATGAAAATAATAAACAAAACATTCAGCAGACTAGCGGATTTTGATAATCTAGGCCTTGCACATAATATTTCTGGAAATAAGGATCCATAATGAATGAAAGGAATGAATGAATGAATGAATGAATGAATGAATGAATGAATGAATGAATGAATGAATGAATGAATGAATGAATGAATGAATGCGTTATTCCAGACTCAGAGTTCCATATTTGAACGCAATGCATTACACTGCTTGCGCGTCATCGTTTGCGTGATCTTTTGAAGAAACGTAGCGATGCAAAACATGGTATGGACTGCAATATAGCACGATGAAGCCATTCATAGCTATTATTTCTTTAGAACAACATGATCAGGGGAGAGCGCGAACGCAGTCCCCCACTACCAGAAATTATGCAATCGAGATTCCCACATTTGGGGAATTCGCACGGGTCAGCAACAGCCTCAGTGCAATGGCTGAGCCTCGCTATGGGTGAACCACCTTCTTGATCATGGTATCTCCCTTGCCAGGTAAGTATGAGTTGTACACGTTCAGGTGGGCTGAACGATGCCCAGGCCCGTCGCTATGGGCGGGCCATAGGGGGCCGGGCCCGCCCCCCACAATAATTGTGCCCCCCCAAATGAGGCACGTCTCAAAAAAAAAAATATTTTATATTATTATTTATATTATTAACGCTCAGTTCACTTGCATGGGCCCTTCACAACTTAAGTATAATTGACCGCTGTCAAGGTAAACAAAGGATTTTTTGCCTCTAATGGCGTCTTTGGTACCGCTCATGGACATAATACCATAGCATAATACCGCTCCGCAAGAAGTCCGGTAACTTGTCAACCCCAGCGTCTTCGGTTGCTAAGCGACGTCAACGTCTTTGGCGGACTATTAAATCTGCCGATCTAGGCTACGTAGGCCTACGTGACTACGTCCATTTAGCCGCTAGTTACCGCGCATTTTGAAGTGAAGCTGGATGATTTTTCGCTAGCTTACTTTCATTTCTAGTTCATCATCATGGCTATTCGTAAGTGGTTGAAAAGCCCACCAACAGTCTAATAATCAGTCAGATAATTTCCTGGACCCATCAAAGGTAACCGTAACACCTCTCCTGCTATTAGCTGGAACTGATGTGGCTGAATCTGAATATACTGTGGCTTGTGAGTTCCTGGTTAAGAAAATGAATGACACCCAGAAGACGGAAAATGGACAATAGCAAACATCCTTAGCACATTCAACTGTGCACTCCAGGCTATGCCGACTGTTCTCACAGCTACACCCTTGCCCTAACTTTAGGAGCTTCCACAGCAATGTGTGAAAAGTAATTTTCCAAGCTCATAAACGTCTTCTCAGAGCATCGGCGCACTATGTTGCACAGACGCAAGGCCCAGCTGATTCAGCTTGCTTTTGAAAAGGACCTGACTCACAAGTTTACATCTGAGTGGAAGGATATGTTGATGAGGAGGTTCAGCTCGGAGAAACGCTGCCTCCCGCTGAGGACAGGGAGGGAGGGAGGGAGGACAGCGCTGAATCCACTCAAAGTAAGCTACCGTGTGTGTGTGTGTGTGTGTGTGTGTGTGTGTGTGTGTGTGTGTGTGTGTGTGTGTGTGTGTGTGTGTGTGTGTGTGTGATGGCAATGCATATCCCTCTGTTAACTGCTATTACACCTAATATGTTGTATAGTCCAGTGTTTTATGGATATATATTCATAGCATTGCTTCTATGTATTGCTTTAAATGACGAGGAATGATGTGATGTTGTAGGGAAGGCTATAGGCTACCGGGTGATATTGCTGTTGGTTATGATTAACGTGATGATTATGTGCTGCGCGAATAGAGGAAATATACGTACGGTAGGCTAATAATAATTGTGCCCCCCTATGCATTTCATATCATATGCCCCCCTTCAGACTCAGGTCTGGCGACGGGTCTGACGATGCCCACGCGTGTTCCCCAGGAGAACGGTTGCAAAGCATTCGGAGATGTCTAGACTTTAATAAACACTGTAGACCACCGGTATCATACACGATGACAGGCGAATCTGAAATCAGCGTGATGGAAGCATAACGAAAGGAAACCTGGAGGTCCGAGTTATCGACACGCCACAGAAAGAATCCTTTTTTCTTTCTTAAACAACAGAATAGTGGTGGCGAGATGATGCCTCATGAAACGTCAAAGCCTCGCAGCCAGGTGAACCATCAAAGTGGTTCGACCTCGAAGCTTCAAATGAGTACGCTAGGGACAAGGAATGAAATTATGATGAAAGAAAGAGTTTCCTGTGATGATGTGATGTTTGTGTGGTGAGACGCAGGGGCAGAGCCCTTTGTAATGATCAGGGCCGTCACAGCCAATGGCTTGCGTCTCCACCTTATTTATTCTGAGGTAGCTTTTTGTGTCGGGAGGTGCCACAATTTGTCTCCTCGTTATTTCCTGCTACGCCCCTCCAGGCAACTTGCTACCGGTATGTACGCGTGCTTTCCCTATGGACGCTCTAGCTGATTTGTTTGGCATGGTGATTTACTTTTTCACACTGGTCGCTTTGCAGCGCTTGTGCCTGTTGCTTGCTGGTGCCTGCTGGTGCCCTGCCTTGGTTGGTGATGCGTGCAGGTTGTTGATCGCGTAACAGTCTCGGTGTGGATTCCAACCGAATGCTAACATTCAGCGGTGCGCTGTGAGCCGCTGGCTTAAGTAGGAAGTTGCCAACTTCCTGGTAGGTATCCCTTATTTTATATCGCTATTGTTTTTAGAATTATGTTTAGCACTAACGGGGTGACCTGTATGCCTTCTAGGTACTGCCGATTGTGTCGTTGCCGACTGCTGTTTTTGCCACCCGTTGTTTACCACCAAAGCTGCCCAACTGTCCTGGGCTAGCCTGGAGGATAGCGGCGAAGACGCCAACGACCACTATCTGAACGTGATCTGTCTGTTGACTTGTCCTTGTGTGTTTCCACCTGTCCGTGTCGCAACTAGTGTGTGTCGGTGTGTGTGTTTGTAGAGTGTTGGCGAGTGCGCGCGTGTTTGTCCTGGGCTAGCCTGGAGGATAGCGGCGAAGACGCTAACGACCACTCTTTGAACGTGATCTGTCTGTTGACTTGTCCTTGTGTGTTTCCATCTGTCCGTGTCGCAACTAGTGTGTGTCGGTGTGTGTGTGTGTGTGTGTAGAGTGTTGGCGAGTGCGTGCGTGTTTGTCCTGGGGAAGTGTTTGGTTTAATTTGGGGGATTCTGTTTATGGTTTGTTTTGAGCCCTGCTTCTGTTAAGCCACTGGCAGGAGGCCTTTTTTTATAGCTGCGGATAACCAGTGGGCTATCACGCATGTTTAAGATCCTTTTTGGCCTGGTTTGTGTGTTTGTGTTATATTTTGTTTTCTTACTCATTTCCTTTTTGTGAATTACATTTTGTGTAGTTGTGTTTATTGTTTTGTTTGGTCGTTTGTATCTGCCCTCATCTCTCTTTTGTTCCTTCGTTTCCAGGCGCTGAGTGCCCACCGCAGGGAGGCAACTAGATCCTTTAGGTGGTGGTGCCCCCTTCCCGAGTGTGGTTTCACGTGTGTCCTCTTGGAATTTCTCTTTTATCATTTTGATCCTGTTTTGCTGTGTGTATGTGCGAGCACGAGTGACTGGTTGGTGTTTATGTGTCTCCCCCCTCCGTCTCCTGGTATCTTGCCCCCTGCTGGTAAGCCTCAGCCCTAACCATCCTGTCTACCCCCTACATACCAATTGATTTCATTTATCCTGTTTTATTACATGTGGAACACGCATGTTTTAGTTAATAAAAACAACCTATTTTTGGAACTTCGTCTCTGGTGCCGTCAGTCAAACGAACGTGTGTGCTATATAATTGTTTGGATTTAATTGATTAGTATATCCCTGGGTGCAATCCCTAGGGTGGCGTTGTCGGTTAGCTTGGTTTTCCCCTAATGCCACATTTGCTTCGTACAACATCAAAACATTTAAGAATTAAAGTCATTTCAGTGATACGTGTGAGTGTGCCGTTCATAAATATCTCCCGAGCTCATGGTAGAGAACAAATCATTTGACAAAGGTTTTAAGTCATCCCGGGCAAAATAGATTGTCTTATAACTACAGTAGCCTACTAATAATTGTAATAATAGAACTGCATGATGTCTGAGAACGAGTGTGATTAATTACATAGCCATAAAAGTGATCTTGGAACTGGGTAGGGTCTTGTTTTTGTAAAAATGTGCCAATTGTGAACCCATATCGCGGAACAGCCCGAGATGAAGCCTCGAACGTCACGCGCCACGTCATTTCGCCTATGTGATACGGAGCTTCGCTGGGGGAGGAGCCGAGGTACTCGACACACGCCCCGATGCCTCGACGCAAACCATAACATCACTACAACAGAATATCGTTGGAGTAATTGTAAACAGTGCGTTTATGAATTGTAAATGACACTTTATTGTCTACATGCGGACGGGTGTACTCTCAGGAGGAGTTTAGTTTTGTTTTTCACAGTGAGAGAGGGGTGCACCGGTCCTGGAGGTACTGCAATACCAGGTCGATGCGTGGAGTGGACGGAGCAAGCGCCTTTTCCATCTCCCAGTTCGAAAAATCAATTTAATATATGGTCCCCGGGTAGGGGACGTATCAGATATTAAACTGATAAGAACAGATACTACACTTGATCTTAGCCAAAAGGCCGAGAAGCGATGCACACACATGCTCAGACCAAGAGGCGAGCTTCCCAGACACGTCGCTCCACTTGGCGGTTTAACAGACAACGACGAAACAAAAAAAAGACCAAGCAATCTGTGTGCGTGTTTGTGTGTCTGTGAAAGCTGGAGAAATAAACCGAGGTCGCTACATCTCTTTGCTGCTGCCTGCTGGCAGTCTCACTAGGCCGTCTGCATGTTTCACAAATAGAGTTTGGAGCAGTGGAGGCTTCTATGAGACTACAGGTGAAGCAGTGAGTGAACGAAATGTTGAATGTATTTTCTTTCTTTATTTATTATTTATTATGTTACCTTTTTAAATTAGACCAGTACGTGAGTGCACTGAATTTCGTTGTACTTCTGTCCAATGACAAATAAATATATATCTATAACACCCGGAACTCTATTGCAGCCAATGAGCTCGAGTTGAAAAAGAAAATAGCTTACAGCACGTGGTATTCCCCGGTGAAGCAGTCAACGGAGGATTCACTCAGGTAAATTTTATCCCCTGCATCGTTTGCTAGTTAATAATTAGACATTTTTTTTTACGGTTTGTATTAAGCTGTTTCGATTTTGTAGAAAGAGAAAAGATTTCGACCGTGTCATAACGTGGTCGTTGTGTATAAAGGGAAGAAGTAGTGGGTACGTTTTTAGCTGCTGGGTAGACTTTAGTCAACCTATCGCCGTTTTGTCGGTGAGCAACCATATTACCCGTGGGAAGTCTCGTTTTAATCGTGGCAATCTAAGCTTTCCAACGGTGTATGGCATTACTATATTCACCCAAGGGTCGTTGAAATAATAAGCTGATTAATGTGTGTTTTGTGACGATAGCTAGGCGCGGCTAACGACACTGTTTACAATAGTAAGGGCTACGTCGCATACCTGCAAACTTGTTGCTTTTCGGCGACAATCAACGTTTTCTTGGTCAATTTGATGTGGATATGTGTTAATATGGGTAAATGTGACTGTTTAGACAACAGCTGATGCGAGAGTAATTGTAACATGAAGCAATTTGGCGACCGTGTTAATCTCTTGACAATCTGGCGAGCTTGTTGTCCTAGGCTAATACACCAACAGCAGATTTCTGTATAATAAAGGGCTACATATTGTCAATCTAAATGATCTGCTTTTAGTTTTACTCATTTATTCATGTTTTACAGTACCAGATGGAACATGCCTACACATCAGTGCACCGTGTGCGACAAGACATTCGGTGAAAAGTCCAACCTGGCGAGGCATCTGAAGATCCATGCCATCGCCAGGGAGACCTTTATCTGTGATGTCTGCGGGAAGAGCTTGGCCACTAAACCATCGCTGGTCAGCCATCAACAGCTACACCAGTACCCCAACATCATTTTGTACCGGCAAGGAGAGGCCAGGCTGTACTGTACAGAGGCAGCAAGGTCTGTGGCAGAGGCCCGCAGCAGCACTGTTGTTGACCCTAAATGGCTGGATCTCAAGACAGCAGAGGCGGCTGCCAAGAGGTCGGGGGCTGAGCTGTGGAAAGGTCAGCTGGTCCTCACGTTCGGGTAGTACGCCGGTCAGACCTTCAGGTGGCTTGTGGAGAATGATGTCGGCTGGCTGGTGTGGCTGCTGTTCCAGTACTGCCAGCAGGGAGAGCAGAACGAGCTGCTGAAGTGGCAGAAGGAGCGACTGCTCCTTCGGCCACAAGGTGACTCCTCACCTGAAAGTGCTGTCGGACGCACCGTTCCCGGAGGCTCCTGCGCTGCCAACATCCCTCCCTCCGCCAGACCGGCCTCAGGTCCAGTACCGGCTCATCCATCACGAGGCTGGAAAGAGACGTGGTGAGAAGCGGAGGTAAGTTGTCATAAGCACTTTGTTTCACCTGTTGGCTGTGGAAAGCAAATAGCACACACGTCATATCAATACTGATCACATGTGTATTTTATGTTTCCAGATTATTTGTTGATGAGCCACAGCCTGTGACTCCCGCGAACCGACCCGTTCAGCCCACTGGGTTGTCGTCCTCCACCCGGCCGAAGCCTGCTGCGCTCACCCCCATTCTGCCGAGGCCTTCTGCGCCCACCCACCTCCAGCCGAGGCCACCCGCTGCGTTGACCTACGGCCCACCCCCTGTGTCGGCAGCACCCATACTGCAGGTCTTCCCCGCACAGCCACAGGCCCCCTCCGTCCTGTTTCGTGGGACATCCTGCAGCCAGAGCTTTGTCCCTCCTGCACCAACAGTGAAGGCATTCATGCCTAACAAGTCCTCAAGGCCATGTGGGGCTTGCCACATGCCAAACTGTGGTGGACAGTGGAAGAGGTACAACCCTTTTATCGGACAAAGTGGCTGGAAGCATGCAGAAAATGTTTTCCTACTGTCCATCCACTAGGAAGTCCACTACCCCTGGCTTCGACAATGTGGTGTATGACAACTTTGAACTCTTTAAGAGTGTCGTGGATGCAGAGTTGGAAAGGAGGACTGTGACTGTGACTGTGTGTGTGTGTGTGTGTGTGTGTGTGTGTGTGTGTGTGTGTGTGTGTGTGTGTGTGTGTGTGTGTGTGTGTGTGTGTGTGTGTGTGTGTGTGTGTGTGTGTGTGTGTGTTAGGGCTGGGCGATATATCGATATTTAAAATATATCGATATTTTTTCAAACGCGATATGAAACGAGACCATATCGTCAATATCGATATAATTTAATTTGCGTTGAAATTACAGCACATTTGTTCCAAATAACACCAGTTTCGAACCGCGCCTGCCGCCTGCTATTTCGTAACTCTGCTTATGTCTCTCCCGCTCTGCCTCCGGCTCACACACACAGCCTCTGCCTGCCCCCCCCCCGGCCCCCGGCCCCCTCCACTGACTCACGTCACTTTTTGAAACATGAGCCGTGTTCGAAATCGTTCACTATTTATTGGGTATTTTAAGTGCACTATATTGTGCATGAAATTAACCACTGAGAATTCGAACACCACTACAAAATGGCGAGCACCCTATATAGTGCACTATATCCGTGATAGGGAACGATTTCGAACACAGCTATGGAGTCCGCCTGCGCATGCAGCTTGCAGCTCCGAGGAGCTTGTTTGCAAGCGAAAGACCAACAGCTCCATAGTATGAAAATGGTTTGGATATAAGTTGTCTGACGAATTACAAAATCACGTAATTTGTGGAGAGTGCTTAAAAACTGTCGCAACCAAAGGGTTGCAATTCTGTCCATTATATTTCGGAGGCGCACAAAGCTTTTGGCCGTGATGTTATATATTATAATGTTCTCTAATACGAGGCGGAGGCAGTGTCTAGTCCACGGTTTATTCAACCATCAAACTGTATTCAATTCCGAACGGTAGAAATAGTAATATCAAATCTGCGCACGGAGCGCGCCGCACCCCCCCGCCTTCGACAAATATCGATATATATCTTATATCGATATTCTGCTTGAAGATATCGAGATATGACTTTTGGTCCATATCGCCCAGCCCTAGTGTGTGTGTGTGTGTGTGTGTGTGTGTGTGTGAATAACTTACCTCTGTGATGCCACTGTTCCTGTGCCATCTGTAAGAGAGAGAAAGAGGCTTGTTTGTGTGTGTTTGTCTCTGTCTTTGTGTGGGTTATGAAAGTGCTTCAGCAAGCACTATCTATTTATTTATATCGTTAAAAAAAATGCAAAAAAACTTTGTAGTATCCATTCTGGTCTATTTTCAATATCGAGGCCAATCTTTTTAACCTTAATCAGTTCCAATCTAACACAATCAGTTTACATACCCTTTAGTGGTTGTTCATGTTCAGATAATCTGTGTTTTTGTCATGCATGTTGTTTGTCTTTGTCAGCTTCATGTGTTTGTGATGTTTGTATGTATTTGTCTGCTTCAGTTTTAACAAAAGTTTGCTAAAGAAAACACAAAAAAACACAAAAGGGAGGAACAGCTTGAGCCTTTATTTGTTGATTGGTCACCTGAGTCTTTGGATAATCATGTTCATTATTGCACTTTAGCCTGTACAAGCCAATTGTTGAGTTGTATCTTGAGTACAAGTGTGTGTTCTTCAATTGTTGAGATTTTTGCATTATTATTAATGTTATTTATATGTGCCTGTCCTTGTGATGTGTGTATGTCTGTCAGCTCCATGTTTAACTAAATGTTTGCAAATGGTAGTACATGTTTGTCTCTCGTCTCATGCTCTCGTGTTCTCGCCTGTAGATCTGTACCTAGTCGTGGTGGGCGAGCTTTTAACTAAAATGATCTTGTTTATTTGTGTTTATATGGATTGCCTTTTCAATGAAACACATTCTGGTTGAAAAATAAAAGTTGTAAAAGTATTTCGGAGTCTCAGTGTGCTTGGGTTTCAGAAGGGGTGGGGTATTGGAAAGAAAAAACACACCAAAGCAATTAGAAGTCCTTGTGTCTTCACTCCCGCAACCAGTGGTGTGAATACACCCCCACTGTGATGGCTGCACTCCCTGTGTGGTCCAAACAATGAGTTCTGTGAATGGCTCTTATTATTTTTCTTAATTCAGCCTAAAAATGTAACAATTTAACACTTTTCCACTTGATTGTATGAATCTCATCAGCTACATCCACTCAAAGTATGAAAATAATAAACAAAACATCCAGCAGGCTAGTGGATTTTGATAATCTAGGCCTTGCACATGACATTTCTGAAAATAAAACCACCCACCAGTGGCCACCAGATAAAGCCGTCCGTTTTGATCCTCGATCCTTTTGGATCGATCCCAGGGTTGAGGGATAGGGACTTTGGGGGGGTCATGAGCCATTCCCAGGTGGTCGGGCGTGCTCAGGGTGGTATCATTCATAGCTATTATTTCTTTAGAACAACACGACCAGGGGAGAGCGCGAACGCAGTCCCCCACTACCAGAAATTGTGCAATCGAGATTCCCACATTTGGGGAATTCGCACGGGTCAGCAACAGCCTCAGTGCAATGGCTGAGCCTCGGTATGGGTGAACCACCTTCTTGATCATGGTATCTCCCTTGCCAGGTAAGTATGAGGATGGAAATACCCAGGGCGACGCTCACTTCCGGGTTGGCCAATATACGTCACCCCTCCACCACGCTATACTGTCAAAACACATGTTCAAGTTGAATGATAATGCATAAATGTATTCTTTATTCTGCCATAGAATTTATTTAAGGTGGGGGGGGGCATACAAGTATTTTGGCCATAGTGGATCCAGATCTGTTCCGGAGCATTTCAGCACCCCGGGCAACAGCGCAGGATTGCCAGGTCCTGCAAAAAACGTCCTGCCCACATACCGTTCAAAATCCACCCAAAATGTCCTAGATGCAGCCCAAATAAAAAGGATATTCCACCTTAGCCAACGTTTTGAAAGTAATAATAATTGAGGGAATATCTGTTGTTGTTGTTTTAGCAGTGAAATGCATTGTGTGTGTGTGTGTGTGTGTGTGTGTGTGTGTGTGTGTGTGTGTGTGTGTGTGTGTGTGTGTGTGTGTGTGTGTGTGTGCGTGTGTGTGTGTGTGTGTGTGTGTGTGTGTGTGTGTGTGTGCGTGTGTGCGTGTGTGTATAACACGCTATTTTATGTTGAAATGCAACGTAATCCAGTGTTCACGAAAACGTACACTGTCAACGTATGCTTTTGGCGACTGGGTTGGCTCTCAGATATACGTGTTTCTAACAAGATGATATCATTAAAAGTTAGGCTACATAAAGTAACGGTTTAATAACACAAACGCAGGAAACACGTGAGCTGCTAGTTTAGCGAAAGCAGCGTCCCTAGCAACCTGACGTCGTTGAAACATGCGAGCGAGCCGATAAAATCTTCCTAATAACTATAAAACTAAAGATCAGACGTAATCACTGACTAAAGATTATGCAAGCAAAAAGTATATTTCTCGCTAGGAATGTTATTAGAAACAAGTTTAACGGTGATTCGGTCCTAAAATAGGCCTATTGCATTTCCCATTTGATTAATAAAGAAAGTCATGTAACTTTGTTCACATTTAGTCTACTCTGCTAAATATATATGTAAGGAATAATCACCGAGAGGCCGGGCAATAAACAGTTGGATATGCCCGGCTCGTGGACGGCTTACCTTCCGCGAGCCGGGCATATCAAACTGTTTATTGCCCTGCCTTGAGGTGATTATTCCGTTTATTCTACTTCGCGCCGGCCAACATAATAAAACAATTCAAATACTTTAATAATTAGCCTTTTTCTTATTCGTATTGCATGCTTATTAAATGTATGCTCTGTTTAAGTTCATCTCCCTCGAAAAGTAGTTCCCTTTAGAACTACGGTGAACAACGTTAGCTCAACTGTAGGTAACGCGTTTCTATAGCAACCACACAAGGTTGCAACTGATCACTAGTTTAACAACGTAGTTGTTACATTCGTATCAAGTCAGCTTTAATGACGATCGATCAAACATGCACTCCTTGGTTTATTTTTACAACGGACCTCATGTTTGAAATGTATGTGATAGAAAACGATACAAGCGGCGTATTGATCTACTGTGCTCAATCAGCAGCAAGTAGAACCGACAAGTCAGCGGCAGGGGCGTCAGCTCACCCAATACCATACAGGGGCACAATAGGGCACTAAAAAACAATGCGAGCGCGTAGAGCGCGCGAGCGAAAAAAAATGTGGGCAATTATTTATTTAAAAAAAGCATGGGCACAGATAATTAATGCAAGCACGCGAGCAAATATTTTATGTAACGCTTACTGTTTACTTCACTTCACGCCGGCCGGAGTGAATGGTCGCTGACGCTGTGCTGGACAGGTTCAAAAAGTCGATATCAAGGAGAATGATTCTCTCCTCAGTGTGTGCATTCGTCACGTACATTTCATTGCAGCGGCCGGCCAATGAGGGGGGCACCATGCATTCTATTGACGTAATTCAAATAGTAAATTTCTTCAGGGTGTCAAATTTTGTACAATCAATGTTTTAGTGTGTCTTTACTAGGAGGACTAGTACCGTGTTTCTTAAAGATAGCCTAAGATATGACGAACTCCTGGCTCTGTGTTACAGGCAACTCTCTGGCTGCAACATGCTCCGAGTGGCCGCAAGTGGATTCTAATGCTGCTATCCATTTTGATGGTAGGCTGGTACGAACGACCAGCTTCAGCGAGAACGTGACGTATTTCCCTTGCTCCAGCCTTCCAGTTTGCTATTTGTGTCAGACGAGTTTAAGAAGAAAACTATTTTGGAAAAAAGAAATAATCCAGTGTATAATGGTTGCCAGCCTTTACAGAAACATTAACATTGCAAGCCTTTTACATTGCAATAATATTTTGCCATTTTCGCCAAATTGTATTTCAACAAGTGCTGTCGTGTTTCTGTCGAGCCACGAGGGGTAGTAGTGGGCTAGTCATCATTAGCAACATAGCCTCTTTGGCAAACTAGCTTGAAAACACAACTTTACATTGAATTTCACGCAAAGCAAGACCATACATTGGTGACCGGATTAAAGCAGCAATGAAATCAGGTGTGTAAGAGGATTTAAAATCGACGTTACAACCCCCAACGTGGTACAAATGCAAAGAAAATACAGCTAAATCCCCATTGACTATGGGCGCAGCCATCTTGTTTGCTAGTTGTACAGATCTGCTCGCTCTACTTTGAAAGCGACGAGATACTACGACCGAAAGGGGGCGTGCCTCAGTGAAATGCCGCAAGAAAGCTGGGAGATTTGCGACTTTACCACTTCGTACATCCAAATGGATAGCAGCATAATTACTCTGTCCGTATGTCGGACTTAAATTCTAACGAAAGTGGTAGTCTATAGGCCTATTTTAAGAAAAAAAATGCAAGCATGCATTCTGTAGATTGCCAGATGAGTCAGACTTAAATAAAAAAATATTAAAGGTATAAATAAATAAATAAATAAAAAAATCAGTGCCCCAGGCATACCCAGGCACCGCAGATCCACAACGGGGCACGTGCCCCGGTGAAAAGGGTCTGCCGACGCCGATGGTCAGCGGGCAATATGCCGGATTAATGCACCCCTCCGAGCCAATCAGAATCGAGCATTCTTAAATGAAGTAGAATAAGTAGGGATAATGCATAGAACGCCGGTCATTATCGGGAAAATAAGCCCCACCAGGGCGAACAGTACACCGACGCGCAGCGAAGGTGTCTTGCTTCGCCCTGAAGGGTCTTATTTTCGATATTGACCGGCGACGTTCTATACATTAGCCCGCTTATTACACGGCTCCTGCCAAAACGAAAAAATAACTTCACATGCTGTGTCTTTTTTACAATTTATTCGTTACCAGCATTCGTAGTGTTGATCAGCAGAGGGGTTGACAAGTCACCGGACCCATGCAAGTGAACGGAGCGTTCCACGGCATTGAGAAGACCCGTGTAATAAAGACCTATAATATTTCTGTTCATGGCATAGATTTCTCCTCAGATTAGGCTAATAAACCAATGATAAAATAAAAATAAAAAAGCTCGAACAAAGGCCCGGCCCGAGGATAGTGGTGGGAAATATCGGCCCGACCCGGCCCGCGGGTCGGGTCGGGTCGGGCTCGGGCTCGGGCAGAGAATCTAAACACTGACTGGAACTACTTAGCAGGTGTCTGTAGGCCTATATCAGGAGATAATACACACCCTGCAGCCAATCAGAATACGAGTATTCCCCCAGACCGTGGTATAAACAATATTATTCACGAGCAGGGGCGGCGCCAAACGGTTGCTTGCCGTTGCTATAGCAACTCCAAGCAATTACTCAGAAACCCCAGAGCAGCCCCTGATTTTTTGTCAAACTCAAACAACATATTTGAAATAATGCCATTTTCCGTAAAATGGTATTAAATAAGTTCAACTAAACCTATGGCCGAATGCGGTACCCGTCACCATACCGACCATTCCTGTCATATGAATCACCAGATTAAGTGCATAATCAGTGAGTAGCGTCAACATTTCAGGGCAGTGACTGGACTGTCGTTCAAATCAACACGAGTTAGCCTGGGACTCTCCTCTCCTCCCCTCCCCCTCACCGTGCCCAGTTCCCGAGCGTTGGGCATGCGCACACTCTGTAAGTGACATGAACAGATTAAAAAAAAAAAAACATGCACACAATTAACACAAACTATCCCAAGCAATATGTACAATATTAATTAATTATTATTTAATGTGCATGAAACAATAATTTCATTAATAGCATAGTCTTACGAAAAATAAATAACATTTCAAATATGCGGACATCTCGCGGCGAGATTATCAGTCAGAGATGTTCGTTGCCGGCTCGTTGGCGCTTAAAAAATATGGACAAGTTTTTACTATTTCGAAAGAAATCAAGTTCAAACACGACTCGCGATGGCGAGGCTGAGGATACGGTACCTCCTTTTAGTTAAAATAATATAATTAGCATAGGCTTATATGTTTATACATGACACATTTTGGATGTGGGCAATGTCTGAAGAAACGGAAAAAAATATTGTAGCCTACACAGTTCTGAATTAGCAATACAATGTTAGCACATGCTTGCTAGCAATGTTGGTGTGTTAAACCGTATAAAGTGGAATATTGCAAGACGTCCTGTGATCAAGACATCGATTTAAGGTAGGCCGTTTGGTTATTAAGTTTGCCCGTCGCAGCATATTGACTTGGGGCCCATGTGATTTTGTTTTGAAGTAGAACTAGATTATAGGTTTGGCTCATGCCAAAGGATGGGTTATCGTAGCCTGGTATGATCCGCCCTTAATAGAAGTATTATGAAGTATAATAGTATCAACAATAATAGCAACTATTGTATTAATGTTCCACATAGGCCTACATTTGAGACGTATCGCGCAACTAATGTGAATGCTTTGGAATGTACCGTGGCGACGGTGGGTCTGAGATGTGCAATTCACCACTATTGACAGGACAGCTAACCTTGTAGTTGGGGGACTGCTGACGGGCTGTTGATTGAGAGAACTATGTTGTTTGTTATATGTCGTGTGGCCGCAGTGCCACCTGGACTAGCAGTGAATGTGTACATGCCGCTGGGCTATTTTCATGTTGGCCTTCTTAAATATCTTCCTCTATATTGTTCTATGTCTTTACGTCTTTATGTCTGTGCGTGTGTGAGGGAGAGGGAGAAAGATAGCGCACGTTGAACTGTCAAATGATACGATCACACTCAATCACAGTGGTGCGATTAGTCTGTGTTGTTACTGTACTGTAAACTTGCCTCGTACGGGACCGCAACCACCCCAACCCGTGCCGAAAATGTCTTCCCGGCCGTGCCTCTGCCAAATTCAGGTGTTTTGATCAAGGTTTTTTTTTTTGACCAGCAACCTCTTGAATTCATACAGCAACTGTTAAGCAACTGCAACAAATTATTTCTGGCGCCGCCACTGTTCACGAGTTATAATCAACCCCTACACATCAATATTAATGATAACCCATTAAATACGGTATGATTTCTAGATGTCACGTCCGCTCGCGACACTGGACTTGCGAGGCATCGACGCGGACTTCCATTCACATAGCCAAAAACAAGACAATAGATCTATGGCTAGATCAAAACATCAAGACATACAATTCTAAAAAGAACAGATGAAGCAGCTACCCTTTTTTCCTTCGCGGTTTGCCTACAGAGCTGCGCACCTGCATTTAATGTATCCGTGAATTGTAACAATTTCTCAGAATCAAAGGTGAAAGTAAAAACGGGTGGCCTAAAGCTGTCATATTGCTCACAGACAAGTTTAAGTAGAAACGGGTGGCCAAAAGCTGTCATATTGTTAGTTATCACAGACAATTTTGAACAATAAATGTTCTTAAGGGACATTAGGGAGAACGCTCCCGGACAGAACCTTAGTTTGGAGGTCGTGCTTAGTGACACGACAAATACTTCCAATTGAAATACATGGGTTTGAAATTTTCGCTTTTTGACGCGAACATTTTGAAAATACGTGTCCCTGATCACGTTTCAATAGATTAAATAACGTGACAGTGTCACGTATTTTCGTGAGACCGGGTTGCGTGGTCTGGGTGAGTCAGAGGAGCGTGGTTCTGGAGGGCGCTGGGGGCAGAGGGCCGTGGTCTGGGTGAGTCAGAGGAGCGTGGTTCTGGAGGGCGCTGGGGGCAGAGGGCCGTGGTCTGGGTGAGTCAGAGGAGCGTGGTTCTGGAGGGCGCTGGGGGCAGAGGGCCGTGGTCTGGGTGAGTCAGAGGAGCGTGGTTCTGGAGGGCGCTGGGGGCAGAGGGCCGTGGTCTGGGTGAGTCAGAGGAGCGTGGTTCTGGAGGGCGCTGGGGGCAGAGGGCCGTGGTCTGGGTGAGTCCGAGGAGCGTGGTTCTGGAGGGCGCTGGGGGCAGAGGGCCGTGGTCTGGGTGAGTCAGAGGAGCGTGGTTCTGGAGGGCGCTGGGGGCAGAGGGCCGGGACTGATACGGTTTAATATGAGAGGGAGGATTAAACCCACTGCTAGCTGGAGGAGGACTGGAAACAATACAGCATGAATGAGAGGTAGTAGGTTGGGAGGTAGAGACACACACACACACACACACACACACACACACACACACACACACACACACACACACACACACACACACACACACACACACACACACACACACACACACACACACACACACACACACACACACACACACACACACAATACGTGCACGCACGTACGCAGACTTGTTTGAAATAAAAACATTTTCAATTCAATTAAATTCCATACCATACAGAATAAGAGTGGGCTATATTAAAAGTCACTAAAAGTCAGTATGACGGCTTTAGTATTTCAGCTACAAAGAACTGCAGTATTGCCAGGATGACTATAGGACCCTATGGTAAATGAAATAGTTTTATAATTTTCAAAAAACAACCTGTAATAGGCTACCTGACTGGTTTTGCCTTGAAGGGAAACACATTTCAATTTTGCCTATTCAGTTTTGTCTCTACTGAAAAAGGTCAGCTTCTATGAAATGCAGGCAGTGAGTATACTCAGGCCTATGTGGATGCTGCTGGCTAGTGGCTGCTACACTTACTGAGGGGCAGGGAGGAGGAGGAGGAGGAGGAGGAGGAGGAGGAGGAGGAGAGGGGAGGAAGAGGAGGAGGAGCAGGAGGAGGAGGAGGAGGAGGAGGAGGGAGAGGAGGAGGAGGAGGAGGAGGAGGAGGAGGAGGAGGAGGAGGAGGAGGAGGAGGAGCAGGAGGAGGAGGAGGGGGAGGAGGAGGAGGAGAGGGGAGGAAGAGGAGGAGGAGGAGGAGGAGGAGGAGGAGAGGGAGGAAGAGGAGGAGTAGGAGGGGGAGGAGGAGGAAGAGGAGGAGGAGGAAGAGGAGGAGGAGGAGGAGGAGGAGGAGGAGGAGGAGGAGGAGGAGGAGGAGGAGGAGGGGAGGAGGAGGAGGAGAGGGGAGGAAGAGGAGGAGGAGGAGGAGAGGAGGAGGAGGAGAGGAGGAGGAGGAGGAGCGGGAGGAAGAGGAGGAGTAGGAGGGGGAGGAGGAGGAAGAGGAGGAGTAGGAGGAGGAGGAGGAGGAGGAGGAGGAGGAGGAGGAGGAGGAGGAGAGGGGAGGAAGAGGAGAGGGGAGGAAGAGCACAGGCTGGGCAGTCCAGGGCCAGGCTGGGGGAGGAGGAGGATGATTACATGATGGGGGCTAGATCAGAATATGGAGGAGGATATCTGTGACCAGGGAGTGTAGTGTGGTGATGGAGGATGAAGTCAGGCGCCTGCCGTAGCCTGGTGGGCCCGCCTGAGGGCTCTGTCATAAGCCTCATTGTTGAAAGGCCCTAAACCAGTGCTGAGATCCAGTAGGATCCCAGCATAGTGTTCATTAGAGCAGTCAGGTTCTGGTTCATCCACTTCGTAGTGTTATCTTTTATTTTATTTAGGACCGTGTCGTTTGGAGCAGCTGGCTTGATGAATGAAGTCAGGTGAGCTACCTTTTGAGCCATCCCTATCGGAGGGGAGCCTCTTGTGGTTGCTTCTTCAAGAATCTCTCTGTGATGAATAGCTTGTAATAATTTGAGGTAAACTTTTATTGAACTCAGATCTAAATTGCTTGTTGTGTTTCTTTCTACAGGGTTAACAGCTAGTAGAGGAGGCCTACGTGGTGTGGCGTGGCCTGAAGCCAACACTCTGAAGCCATTATGGTAAGAGTTATCCATGGTTTTATGGGAGTGCATTCATTAAAGAATAGAGAAAGGGCCACACTTGATTAATTCAAAAGAGATGAGGGAGGGGGGGTAAGATAGAGGGAGGGGGGTTTAGGAGGTAAAGAAAGAATTAAACAGAAGAGAGATTAAATGCAAAACAAGCTATAATTGGGTTAAGTTATGCATTACCATTGGACACCAGATACTGAAAATAATAACCAGTAAAATCAGGAGGGAGGGAATAGGGGGAAATATAATAGAAAGGGGGGTTGTAATCATAAAATAAAAATAACTAAACAGATACTGTAACATATGAGAAAAAATACTAATGTTCTTTGTCCCTTTGTGGAGAGGTAGGCTATAGCAGTGGGAGGGGGAGGGGGAGGGTGAGGCTGAGGGGGAGGGTCAGGGTGAGGGTGAGGGTGAGGGTGAGGGTGAGGGTCAGGGTGAGGGTGAGGGTGAGGGGGAGGGGGAGGGTCAGGGTGAGGGTGAGGGTGAGGGTGAGGGTCAGGGTGAGGGTGAGGGTGAGGGTCAGGGGGAGGGTCAGGGTGAGGGTTAGGGGGAGGGTCAGGGTGAGGGTGAGGGTGAGGGTGAGGGTGAGGGTGAGGGTCAGGGTGAGGGTGAGGGTCAGGGTGAGGGTGAGGGTGAGGGTCAGGGTGAGAGTGAGGGTGAGAGTGAGGGTGAGGGTGAGGGTGAGGGTCAGGGTGAGGGTGAGGGTCAGGGTTAGGGGTTAGGGTTAGGACGCTAAGGACAGTCATTGGGACCCGACACACGTCAGCTCGTGGTGGTCCTAGATGCTTTAGTGCTGACTTAATAGTCAAATTAATCAATGTGTGTGTGTGTGTGTGAGTGTGTGTGTGTGTGTGTGTGTGTGTGTGTGTGTGTGTGTGTGTGTGTGTGTGTGTGTGTGTGTGTGTGTGTGTGTGTGTGTCTGTGTTTAATCTGTTAACACAGAGGTCTACCAAGCCTCTCTGGTGCTCTTCTGTCCGTTCGGTTGCTTCTCTTATTTCCACTTCAACTGTTGAGGTCCACCTGGTAACTAATGACGCCACCGCCTTTCTGAATTCCCATTGGTCGAGCGGGTCCGCCTCCTCCCTCCCCTCGAGTCCCGCCGGTTCAGACCTTCAGGAGACCAGACGACCCCCTCCACACTCAGCATGGGGGGGGGGGTACTGCTGCTGCTGCTGGGGCTCCTCTCCGGGGGGTCTACAGGAAGGACCCCTCATACCGTCTCGGTCCGAACTATATCTAGAACTATATCTAGAACTATAGTGGTCCCGAAGCAGTGCTTGGTTTTGCTGTCTTTCCTTTTGATGTGAAAATGTGTTTGTGTACAATCTCAAACTCGAACAATTAATCCACAGGATGATTAATCATTCACTTGTTCTGATATTTAAGCCGATTTAAACTCTCTCTCTCTCTCTCTCTCTCTCTCTCTCTCTCTCTCTGTCTGTCTGTCTGTCTGTCTGTCTGTCTGTCTGTCTGTCTGTCTGTCTGTCTGTCTGTCTGTCTGTCTGTTGCTCTCCCTCCCCTTCTCCCCTCTCTCTCTCTCCCTCTCCTCTCCTCTCTCTTCTCTTCTGCGCCGTGAAAGAGAAACGCGATCCCAATTGTCTTCTACAATAAGCAGTCTCCGATTTGTTGGGTTCGTACATTTTTAGTCTCTTTATCGGGGAAACCACGGAGAACTGGACTTCAGTCAGGCTCAGGAGGTCCGGAGGAACGAGTCCAGGTGTTCATTCTCACTCTGTAAGGCCTTGTGCACACCACTCTGGTAGAGGAGGAGGAGTTTATCTTTCCTGGAGGTTGGTGGTTCTTCTGAGAGCAGATTGATACCAGTATCGATGAAGGACAGAAAGACACAAAGGGCAGCCAGAAACTCCTGTATGAGATCCTGAAATGCTCTCTCTATGTATCTCTCTCTCTCTCCCTCTCTCTCTCTCTCTCTCTCTCTCTCTCTCTCTCTCTCTCTCTCTCTCTCTCTCTCTCTCTCTCTCTCTCTCTCTCTCTCTCTCTCTCTCTCTCTGTACTTAATGAATCCTTTAAGTACATATAAACAAAATCTTGAAATAACTAAAGCAACAGCTTTTAAGTGTTGCACTATAAAGACAAGAGATAGCGATGGATAGAGGATATCTCTCAGATAGCACTTGTTATTCTACCATTACGTCTGCACATTATTACGTCTCCTATTGCACTCCTACCATCCCTGGAGAGGGATCCCTCTTCTGGGTTCCTTCTCCAGGTTCCCTGATATTAGGGGGGGTTTCCCTGCCCTTTGGGGGGCTAGGGTCAGGGGGCGTCCTGACCCTAAAAAAAACAAGACACACACACACACACACACACACACACACACACACACACACACACACACACACACACACACACACACACACACACACACACACACACACATACACATACACACATACACATACAGACCACAGATTACAAGACTCAACGTATCTGGAGACGCAGCGGTGCAAAAGAGGAAATGAAGATCCTGAGATCTATTCCAGTTTCCCCCAACAGAGCCATACAGCCGAACACAAACATGTTGCCCTGACTTGTAAATATTTTACTTTAAATAAAATTAGTATGGACTGAAATGAGAATAGTGTTGGTCTTCAAGTTTCCATCACAGCTTTCACAACAGCAAAAGTGTATGTGTGTGTGTGTGTGTGTGTCTGTGTGTGTGTGTTGTGTGTGTTTGTGTGTGCGTGTCAACATTAACTTTTTCATGAGACCACATCACTAAAACAGCCATATCCCTCCTCTCAATCACACCACCTCTGAGCAATAACTGTTTAAATCGTCTCACTCACTTGCTCACTCACTCACTCACTCACTCACTCACTCACTCACTCACTCACTCACTCACTCACTCACTCACACGCTCATCGCACACACACAAACTAGCTCCCACGCACTCTTTCTCACGCACAATTTACACACACACTCTTCCCAATTCCCGATTCCCAATGCAATATTCCTCTGTGAGCCCAACCCTCTCCCTGTGATTGGACAACACTGTGGATCAGAGTGAGCGTACGTTAACCTGCTGACCACTGATTGGTCAACGAGCAACAGGTGTGGGAACCCTCTCTCTCTCTCTCTCTCTCTCTCTCTCTCTCTCTCTCTCTCTCTCTCTCTCTCTCTCTCTCTCTCTCTCTCTCTCTCTCTCTCTCTCTCTCTCTCTCTCTCGTGTAAGGTGGGTCAATAAGTGCTTTGATTCTAATTACAATCAGAACCTTCAACGATGAAGATGTACACCAAAAGTGCAAAAATCCTTAGTACATATAAAACCAAATCATGAAATAACTAACAACGGCTTTTAAGTTTGGTATTATAAAGACAAGACATAGCGATGGATAGAGGATATCTCTCAGATAGCACTTGTTATGCTATCATTACGTTTGCACATTATTACGTCTCCTATTGCACTCCTACCATCCCTGGAGAGGGACCCCTCTTCTGGGTTCCTTCTCCAGGTTCCCTGACATTAGGGGGGGTTTCCCTGCCCTTTGGGGGGCTAGGGTCAGGATCGTCCTTTAAGAAGCGTCTCTCTCTCTCTCTCTCTCTCTCTCTCTCTCTCTCTCTCTCTCTCTCTCTCTCCGTCTGTCTCTGTGTTTACGTGTGTGTGTGTGTGTGTGTGTGTGTGTGTGTGTGTGTGTGTGTGTGTGTGTGTGTGTGTGTGTGTGTGTGTGTGTGTGTGTGTGTGTGTGTGTGTGTGTGTGTGTGTGCCTTGGCCCTTATCTGAATACCTGCCAGCAAAGGGTGTAACATGAGGAAGGAAAAAAGACAAGAAGAATCTAACCCAACGAGATTCTCTTGAAGACTCATTTAAGGGAAATGAATAAAGAAAATAAATCACCCTGCTATTATAGAATCACAAGCCAGTACAACATGCTAACCCTTACTTAGTACTCTGATGCCGCTTTCACACCAAAAAGAACCGAGAGCCAGTTCCGGGCTGGTGCTAGGGCCAGTTCCAAACTGGTTCCAGCCTTACCCCAGTTAAGAACCGGTTGGTTTCACACCGGCGAGAGCCAGCCACGGAGCCGGCGTGAGCAACGTCATGACGTCACTGCAAACGTCTCCGCTAGTGAGCTTGGACAGAAGCATACGTCCGACATCTTTCTTTATTCAGGGTGGAAATAGTAACATAGTTACGCCATTAAATGCGTTTATGGAAACATTTTTAGCGAGAAATGTGCATTTTACTTTCATAATGTTCGCTCGGTGAATGTGAAGGATGTTTGGTTTGATAGTTATGACGAAGAGGGAACGCTCCGTTCACTTGCATGGACATGGACTCATCTAGCTGCGTTGGCGCGTTGACGCGTTGAAGGTTGAACCACCACACAAGGATCAAGCGTCAGGTTAGGCGCGCAGAAGAACCCTCGCGCCAGTTTCAAACACAACAACAACAATTTCGTCTTCGATTCAATCCGTGTATGGTTCGTTCTTTGAATATTCCGATTTAAAACAAAATCAGAAAAAACAAAAAAGAACCATACACGGATTCACGTCCATTGTTTACTTCGGTGTTTTAAAAAATGCCGGTCTTCGATGGTCTTCGTGTTTATGAAGGATACTCCGCCCCCTGCCCCCGGCGTAAAAGCGGTTCTAGTTCTAGCCCAGCTCTAAAGTGGGGCCAGAGTTGAACCGGTTTTTAGGGGCCGGAGCCGGTTCTTTGGCGGTGTGAAACCAAAGCCCTGGCCCTAGCTCCGAACTGGCCCGGAACCGGCCCCGATTTTGCGGCGGTGTGAAAGGGGCATGAGTACTCTTCACTCTGAGTACTCTGCAGACTGAGTACTCTGTGCTCTGATTATTCTGTACTCTGAGTATCTTGTACTCTGCTCTTCTGAAAAAATAAATCATCCATCTATTGTCTAGGCTACATTCTACTGATTCATAAGTTCATACTGAGGCGAATCAAGTGTTCAGTTAAACAAGGTGGTGATGTCTTTAAAGGATGGAGGAGGATTGTACATGGAGGTGTTCAGCAGAAACAGGGCAGAGGAGGCCTGTTCTACTTGATGTGCTTCTATTCAAGACATTATCGGTCTCTTTATTGATAACATGGTATCTATGTTCCTGTTGGTTCTGCTGTAGAGAAGCAGCTGACTCAGTGACTGAGTGTCTCTACAGGCTGGTTAAACCATCGAGTGTCTCTTGGTTTTTCTCTGAGCTTCTACGCATCACAGCTCCCTGTCCAAAGTTCATATTTGAACTTTTTTTTAACTTTTATTATTCTTGGATCAGCCGCCCTAGCATGTTAGTCTGGGAGGAGCATGAACTGGGAGGGGGAACTGGTCCAACTGGTTGGTTCATCGTTTCCTTGATATGAGTCAGACAGTTTGGTGTGGCTCACTTCATAACAGCAGGAAGACAACTAAGGTACTGTAGTCCTCTCTGATCCGTGATAAATCAAAAATAACTTTGAATCTCATCAATAGGCTGATGGGTAGTTTCCTGTTTTAAAAACGTCAGTCAATGTATGGATGCATTGCTATTTGTCAAAATTAATATTGAATCATTTTGAAGATACCTGCTCTGTAGAATACTACCTGTTATACTGTGGGCATTGGGGATCGACCCGAGAACCTTCCTGCCTGGAGTCAAGCATCAGGTTGAGGTTATACTGACTGTTTCCTCTGATTTAGGATTTGTTCTCCACAAGTGTCTTGTGGTGACTTTAAAGGTAGTTAGGACAGAATGGACGGTTGTTATATTTGTAGAGCGGTATTATGATTACAATATTTAGACAGGAAGACGGCCATCTTGGTTAGTGAAGGTGTTTAAATCATGGTGTTTAGATGGGCCTAGATCATTCGGCTGTAGTGTAGGCCTACTCTATATCTGAGAGCATCACTTGTGTGAGAGGGACATGACCTCGAGGTGAATTAACACTGCCACCACCGCAAGGGCGTCAGTTTGTTTTTAGAAGTGGTGGGGACAATAACCATAAGCTTGAGTGTGGTCTGAAAAGTGCTGGGTACCCTTATGTAAGCTATTCATCCATTCAACGCTGCATTACAATATGCTCTACAGTGTATTGTCAGGTGTTGAAATTATTCGGATATTCGAATACTGGTTCGGAAAATTAGTATTTGAAGCTTAAATCAGTATTCGGAGCTTCGTTATTTTTTTTTTTCACGTAGGTGACTTTACCAGAGCGAGGGAGGCAAACTATAAGCGTCAGCGACACCAAGCAGAGAAGCGAGAGAGGTGGAGGAAGAATAGATATCTTGTTTCCCTTTACTTTATAACACAACATTAGCGGGATCTCTTGAGGAAAAGTAATACTTAACACCTTAGCTTAGTTGTTTGTTTACGTTCGCTGTACAGCGCCGCGCCAATCAACTGTGACTGGCTTGCTGCAGAGCGTGAGCGTCTTGGGAATACCCGGTCAATATAATGGATATAATATGGACACATAAGACAATCAATATTCGGTATTTGTTATGGATTTATTGTACAAATTCCCTGAAAAGATGCACGTTCCAGGATGAATTGAAAAGCTCCCGTAAGGGCTGAGATGACAGAGAACAGCTGATTTGGAACGGAGCAACAGCTGTTCGCTTTCACGGGGAAAAACTAAGGAACTTCAACCTACTTAGGCCTACTAATTAACATTCAAAAAGCTATTAAATCTTCAACAAAATATGAAGATACTGTCAAAATCGGTTCCAGGGAGTATAAGGATTATTAATGTTGTTTTTGATGGTGTTTTTTTCTGGAACGAGTGTTCAAATATTCGCTCGGAAAAACCAACGAGTATTCGAAGCCTGAAAAATGGCATTCGGGCCAGCCCTATGAAGATCCTATTCGAACAATAAAAGTTGAAAACCACAGTTTGTGTTTTGGCTTGTTTTGCAAAACAGCGTTGGAAACACCAGGGTATTGGCTCGGGATATGTAGGCCTAATACTAATACACACAGGACAAAGAACAGTGTTGGCAATTTAACACTTATCTTGACATCAACAGAGTTTACCAGACAAACAATGCCAGACTGTAAAGGGGGTACGAAATGAAACGAGGTACTGAGCATCAGCCTTTTGAAGACGCGCAAGGGCTGCTGGTAGCATATGTTATGCTGCATTAAAAAAAAGAAAAATACAAGCACCCAGAGGAGAATTGCATCTGCCAAATCCTGACCACCAGTAAACACTTGCGAAGGACCAATGTAGACTTCACTCGTTACAACATCATAAGAAAATTTTCCGCAAATAAAGTCCCCTTCAGTTTAGGATAATCACACAGGTTATGCGAGAACACATTTATGTCAGGATAGGCCTACCAGGCTCCAAGTCGTCACATATCTCAATCAGACAAAACCAACTATAACCACATTGGCATAGCAATCGCACCGTGTGTAGCTGCTACTAGCTGCAATCTATATATACAACGCATACTAACTGGAGCACCAACCAGAATCAGATCAAAATCGTTTGGGACCGTGGGTAACCTTTGGCCAGGTCATCACGATTCACGAGCAAACAGAACCAGCAGCAAAGTTTACGTAAACCAATTTCTTACCTTATGTGGCCCTCCACATGCAGGCTAGATGACGTATCCATATCGATATCCAGTGTCACAAACATGCTTTTTTATAGGAAGCAAAAGGACCGGCTATTTTCTGAATAAAAATGTCAATTTTGTCTGTCTGTCTTGAAACTTCTCCGAGTGCGTTCACCCCAAAATGCAACGGGACGACAAGATCCCATACAAAGTGAACGTATAGACGCGTATCGGGCGAATATTTTTGATTTGTCGCGCCACACTTTCGCCGTGCACAGGCAAGCGCGTTCACGAGGATTTGTGGCGCGAAAAATGTCAACTTTGACACGAATTTCGCGTGATGACAGCCAATCAGCGTTCAACAGCGTGGCCACTGAGTGACATGTGTAACGTAACAGCCAATCAGCGTTCAACCGTCAAACTCAGCGCAGTGCAGTCCGGGGTGTACTGCAGCATGGAGGAGAAAGTGATTGTTGCCGTTTGCGACTCTCGGAGCTCTATATATAATAGTATATAATATAATATAATTGTATATATAATATCACGGCCAAAAGCTCTGTGTGCCTCCGGATGGCCGTAGCGCAGGGAGCTCATAGGGATTGGGCTTCTCGGGAGTCGGGGTTTGTTTACCGGCGTTGCCATGGGTTCCGGTCTTGTGTGTTCCAACGGTTTATTAGGTAGGCCTATCTAATAAATGATGTCTTCGAGCGCCCCTATCGCATGATTTTAGACTCGACGATTTCGGTTGAGTATGTGGGGATTTTTTATTTTTTTTTATTTTTTTACACATTTTTAGAAGTGGTGGGGACAAAATTCGTTTTTCAAATAGTGGGGGGGACATGTCCCCCCCGTCCCCCCCGTAATCGACGCCTATGCACCACCGCCTCAACACATAGGTCCCTGGTGACGACTGGTCCGTGTTCTTCAGCTCAGCCACTCCCACTGACATCCTCTCACCAGCAGGTGGTGCTGCGGTGCTCCTTTTCTAGTGTTTCAAAATGGAGCTTGTGACAAATCATTTGGTTTACTACTCTAAAGACGCTTAAATGGTTCACTAACGCTTGAAGTTAAACATTCCACTGTACTACAGCTGGAGTTGATTGAATCACAGACTGCAGCAGAGTAGACCGTTTGCGATATTTTAAAGGGTAGGATGCTATACGTGGCTAAGACTAAGATTTGTGTGTGTGTGTGTGTGTGTGTGTGTGTGTTGTGTGTGTGTGTGTGTGTGTGTGTGTGTGTGTGTGTGTGTGTGTGTGTGTGTGTGTGTGTGTGTGTGTGTGTGTGTGTGTGTGTGTGTGTGTGTGTGTGTGTCTTGGCCCTTATCTGAATACCTGCCAGAACAAAGGATGTAACATGAGGCAGGACAAAACACAAGAAGAATCCAACCAAACAAGATTCTCTTGAAAACTCATTTAAGAGAAATACTCTGCTCTTCTGAAAAGAGAAATCATCCATTAATTGTATAGGCTACATTGTACTGATTCATAAGTTCATACTGAGGCGAATCAAGTGTTCAGTTAAACAAGGTGGTAATGTCTTTAAAGGATGGAGGAGGATTGTACATGGAGGAGTTCAGCAGACACAGAGCAGAGGAGGCCTGTTCTACTTGATGTTCTTCTATTCATGACTTTATCAGTCTCTTTATTGATCACATGGTATCTGTGTTCTGTTGGTTCTGCTGTACAGAAGCAGCTGACTCAGGGACTGAGTGTCTCTACAGGCTGGTTAAACCATCGAGTGTCTCTTGGTTTTTCTCTGAGCTTCTACACATCACAGCTCTCTGTCCATCGTTCTTATTTTAATACAGTTATTGTTCTTGGATCAGCCACCTTAGCATGTTAGTTCATGTCTGGGAGGAGTATGAACCGGGAGGGGAACTGGTCCAACTGGTTGGTTCATTATTTCCTTGATAGGAGTCGGACGGTTTGCTGTGGCTTACTTCATCACAGCAGGAAGACGACTAACGTACTGTAGTCCACTCTGATCCATGATAGATCATATGTAACTTTGAATCTCATCAATAGGTTGATGGTTAGTTTCCTGTAAAACCACATGGTTAAAAACGATAATCAATGTGTGGATGCATTGCTATTTGGCAAATTTGTATTTGAATAATTTTGAAGATACCTGCTCTGTAGAATACTACCTGTTAGACTGTGGGCATTGGGGATCGAACCGAGAACCTTCCTGCCTGGAGTCAAGTGTCAGGTTGAGGTTAATAATGACTGTTTCCTCTGATTTAGTATTTGTTCTAAATCCTGTGGTGACTTTAAAGGTAGCCTACTTAGGACAGAATGTACAGTTGTTAGTGCGGCATTATGATAACATTATTTAGACAGAAAGACAACCATCTCCGTAAGTGAAGGTGTTTAAACGTCATCTTGTACTGGGACTTGTTCTCTGTGGGCCTTCATCATCTTGCAGTACTGTAGGCCTACTCTATATCTGAGAGCATCACTCGTATGAGAGGGACATGACCTTCGAGGTGAATTAACTCCGCCGTGACCACCTCAACACATAGGTCATTGGTGACGACTGGTTCGGGTTCTTCTGGGCAGCCAATCGCACTGACGGTGCGGTGCTCCTTTTCGAGGGTTTCAAAACGGACCCTGGGCCCTATTTTAACGGTCTGAAACGCATGTGTGAAGCGCAAAACAGAAGTAGCTTTGTGGGCGGGGCTCTGCCGCTGTTGCTATTATACCGGCGGATAAATTACTCTTACCCCCTGAAGTAGCCTTATCACCCGTAGGTGTGGTTTGGGCCTAACGTGCAATAACCCAATGAGAGTGCCATCTCCCATCCCCTTTAAGAGCCATGAGCGCATTTTAACCTGACGAGTTGATATTTCAGTCTCCGATGAGACAGATGCAGGACCACATGAATTTCATACTTCAAATGGCTCAGTTTATGGCCAAATAAAATGGCCTAAATCACACATGGAATAGTGTTTTCTTTTGCAACTTCCAAAATACTGAGTCGTCATGTAAATTTCGGCAAAGAAAACTTTGCCGAAACACACATATGATATGTGGTCCTGTGGCTGCAGCTGTGGGTCTATTTAATGATATGCGGCAACGGCAATACTTTAACACACATCGTTTCTTACCAGTATTGTATACATTATCGTGATCGACTTGTATTCCTAATATGCATGTGTCCCCCCGTTAATCTACATTGCCATGGACTGTATTGTGCATTACATGTTTAGTTTGCGTGTGTTTAAACAGATGGATGCACACGCAGGCGCCTGCATTCATTCATTATTTTACTCACTCGCGGTAAAAACGAGATGATCAAATACTCATCAATCCTAAAAGTTATGGGCTTGTAAACAATGTTGGTTTCAAGAATATATGTGTTTGCTGTAAGGTGTTTGCAGATGCATTGATTTAAATATAACTTATTACCGCTGTATCAGCTGTTCTTTCACAAATAATTTAAACTACGTTATCATTTACCCTAAAATGAGATTTAGTTTTGAAAGGCTGGGATATAGCCTACTTTGCTCGAGTTTATTATTGTTATTATTATTATTTTAACGCATGGCACAGCGTTCATTCATGAAGCCCCTTTGGATTTTTTTTTTTTCCACAATCAACATCATCATCTTAATATTTAAATTAGGTAAATCGTTTTCATGTTTGTCCTGTGTATAGCCTACTGGTGTGTAAGCTGCATGTGTCAAAATAGCAACATCAACTGCGCTATCCGCTATTGCACTTAGACCAGGTATTTGTCGGTCAGTTGCGCAACTGCTTTATCGGTCTATAAGATAGCAGCTTGTATCATTTGCGCCGGAACACGCCTCTGCTTTTTGCCGACACGCCTCTCAGGGCGCAAGTTTAGTAGCGCAGGTTTGTTGCGGGGGACAATCGGCTTTGCGCCGGGTTCAAACTAGCAAAGATACATGCGTCGGTGTGTAGAAAGTCAATTGCGATGGATGCAAGATAGGGCCCCTTGTGTCAAATCATTGTGTTTCCTACTCTCAAGACATTTAAATGATTCATTACATTTGAAGCTAAATGCTCCACTTTACTACCGCTGGGTTGAATGAATCACAGACTGCAGCAGAGTAGACCGTTTGTGACTTTTAAAGGGTAGGATGTTAAACGTGGCAAAGGCGAAGATTTGAGTGTGTGTGTGTGTGTGTGTGTGTGTGTGTGTGTGTGTGTGTGTGTGTGTGTGTGTGTGTGTGTGTGTGTGTGTGTGTGTGTGTGTGTGTGTGTGTGTGTGTGTGTGTGTGTGTGGGTGCGTGTGGGTGCGTGTGCGTGTGGAGTACAGGTAAAACAGCAGTCCTCTTAAGTTGGTTAAT
>NC_079424.1:25461705-25481295 GCF_026213295.1 Gadus chalcogrammus
TGTGCGTGCGTGTGTGTTTGTGTTTGTGTGTGTGTGTGTGTTTTCATTTAGGCTATAGATATAGACTGATTGTCTTGGCTTGCATCCATGAAATATTGTAATGTTATGGCATATTGAGAATATTTAGATCGGTGTTGCGCAACAATCTGGGGATGAGGACAACCCTGAATATTGACGGGCATTTCACACACTGCCATCTCAAAATATAGCCTAACATATATAAATATAACGCTTTAAAAGACACAAATGTATTTTCGAGATAACTCAGTTTAATTAAATACTCAAGTGAAATACCTCCAAATTGTACTTATTGTTCAGTGCTTCAGTGAGGGCAGTTACAATCCATCACTAAAGATTTATGTATTCTGATTCAGCGGATTTAATATTTATTTGTAGAATCTTCACAACTCACAGCAATTAAATGTTAATTTATCATCATGGGAAATAGCATATAAACAAGCTTCATAAAAGATAATTTCTAAGCAGTACAGAACAGTTTAACATCTGAATTGATCCTGAAAGCCTATTTCCTAGAATAATTCATTCCGTTTTAGGCCATCTCACTTATGGTCACTTAAATGTTTTTAAGCTCACCATGTCCAGTATTCAGAGTTCAAAACATTTATTAACAAATGTGTTCTATTTTTTTTTTGCCAAGCGGAGCCAGACTGTCCTGTGCAACAGATATGGAAAACTGTTCATTAGTTATCATGAGTTTCGCAAATGATAGAGCAGTTGTTGGTGTTTTAGAGCCATCTGCTGGTGTGATTGGGTATTGCAGATCTGCATCCGCCTTGTGTGTGCGGCCGTTGCTAGTCAGAACCAGTTGACGTGACATGTGGTAAGTTCGCATTTTAAATAGCTCCCGAAGGTTTATACGTTTTAAGATCCAGAATGTATGTTTATGTTATGAACCTCGACATATTAGATGATTGTATAATTGATATGTTATTATTGTTTTTATAGTTTTTCACTTGGTAGGGAGTTTATGCACATTTTTAGTTTGACCACATGTTACTGGTTAGCTATGTTGGATGTCCGCTAGCAATATAGTTTTGTTTTACTCGTGCAGAACCTGCTGTACAAATCACAAATATACCTTTGAAAGAGAACAATGTGTTTGTCCTGTCTTTCAGGTATGCTGCTCCGAAATGTAAATGTAATGTTATCATTGTATTATTTGTATATGTGATGTGTATATACTAGCAGAACTAGTTGACGTGACCTGTGATCCTGCTGTACAAATCACAAATATACCTTTGAAAGGGACCAATGTGTTTGTCCTGTCATTCAGTCCTTTAGACCCAATCACAACCGTTATACCTGCGCAAATATTCAAATTAGCCATGTGCGCCAAACAGAAGATAGACGCAATGTAAATACTTGATTGTTGTGCACTGTTGTGTTTAGCCGACTGCATGGTTAGTTGTGGTCTTGAAAACAGCCTAGCCTTGCAGTTGGAGTAGTTGGAGTGATTGTGTGATTGTGCGAGAGAGAGCGCGCCTGCCTTGGTTGTGTTTGGCTTGTTGTGGGCTTTGTGTATGTGTTCAATGATGTATCTGTCTGATCGTATGAGCTGTTGATGGATGGTTAAATAATGTCACAAGATCGGACATACTGCAGGCTCTCATTTGCAAGTGCACTGATTGTGTGCCCGTCTCTGATATGCTATATACCTGGCATTTATTCAGTTCATTGCTCTTCTGAGTGCGCCAGAATGGGGCCAATTATTGTCATGTTTGCCTCTCCCTGTTATAAAATAACGTGGATCCCAACAACTTAAGCCGATGCAGGCTCCTATGTCAGTTTTGCTTTATGAGTGTGCTTTAATTGTGTGTGTGTGTGTGTGTGTGTGTGTGTGTGTGTGTGTGTGTGTGTGTGTGTGTGTGTGTGTGTGTGTGTGTGTGTGTGTGTGTGTGTGTGTGTGTGTGTGTGTGTGTGTTGTCATGTAGGCTATAGATATAGACTGATTGTCTTGGCTTGCATCCCTGAAATATTGTAATGTTATGGCCTAGGCCTACTGCATATTGAGAACATTTAGATTGATGTTGCGCAACAATCTGGGGATGAGGACATCCCGAATATTGACGGGTATTTCGCACACTGCGATCTCAATATATAGCCTATATAAAAATATAACACTGTACTCGACACAAATGAAAGTAACGTTGTTTACTTTTAATTGTACCGCAATGCATTTTTTTTTAAGTCTATTGTTTATCTTTTTTGTATTGTAGTTTAAGCACAGTTACAGTCTCCAAGGTGTTTAATTATTCATCCGTCATCTGCTGTACACATCTGTACTGTAGTGAGGGCAGTGTTATGTTGGGGTTCATATTGATGGTCTATGACGTCCATAATGCTTTAGTGTGACGCAGTCACAATGATCTTCTCTCTCAATAAACAGCTAAAGTTCAAAAGGCAAATGAAGTGATGGATGAGTTGTGTTTGTGTCCAGGTCTCCAGTCTACTATGGATGAGGAGAGAGAGGAGGAGGGTCCTACCTCTAAGACCACTCTATCTGGGGAACATGGCCGCCGGAGCAAAGCTAAGAGGTAAGAAGAGGATCTCTCTGTCTGTGACTGTTGTCCATCTCAGAGCTCAGCAGTGATGCATCATGACTCCGTCATTAGTCCGAGGAAAAGGTGTGTGTGTGTGTGTGTGTGTGTGTGTGTGTGTGTGTGTGTGTGTGTGTGTGTGTGTGTGTGTGTGTGTGTGTGTTGAAGCTCAGAGCAGCAGCAGAGAGCAGACTCCCCTGGACCCAGCTGTGTCTCCATGAAGAGTGACTGGTCTATGCTCCTACCTCCTGTTTTTAAAGATGGACGCCCCTCCAAAGAGGAGAGGTAGGAGTTTCAAACAGACTGGAGTGGCTCAAAACTAACACAACTTAAAAAAAAAAAAAAAAGGAGCTGTATTTGTGTTGAAGCCCAGAGCAGCAGCAGAAGGCAGACTCCCCTGTACCCAGCGACCGTATGAATGAAATTAATATTAAGACGACTTGTAGCAGACTTCACAGGTTTAATGTTTGAAGGTTCAATGGCTAGGGATTATTTACTATCCATGTTAAAAAGAAGAAGGAATATTCCCCTCAGATTGCAATTATTATTTTTTTTGACTATGCTTAACATTTTTCACTTTATTTTGTTTTTACACATTAGAAGATTTTATTTAAAGTCACATTTGTCTTGTTATCTTTATTGTTGTTGTTGATCCGAAAATGATCCGACCCGTGACTCAAAAACCGTGACACGATCCGAACCGTGAGTTTTGTGATGCGTTGCACACCTAATCATTTGTGTGTGTGTGTGTGTGTGTGTGTGTGTGTGTGTGTGTGTGTGTGTGTGTGTGTGTGTGTGTGTGTGTGTGTGTGTGTGTGTGTGTGTGTGTGTGTGTGTGTGTGTGTGTGTGTGTGTGTGTGTGTGTGTGTGTGTGTGTGTGTGTGTGTGTGTGTGTGTGTGTGTGTGTGTGTGTGTGTGTGTGTGTGTGTGTGTGTGTGTGTTGAAGCCCAGAGCAGCAGCAGAGAGCAGACTCCCCTGGACCCAGCTGTGTCTCCATGAAGAGTGACTGCTCTATGGGTCAACCTGATAACTTTAAAGATGGACGCCCCTCCAGAGAGGAGAGGTAGGAGTTTCAAACAGACTGGAGTGGCTCAAAACTAATACAACTTTTTCTAGAATAAAAAGTGTGTGTGTTGAAGCCCAGAGCAGCAGCAGAGAGCAGACTCCCTATGGAGGTAGATTTGTGTCTTTATTATGCAATCAAAAATAATAGGTTTGAGAGCAAAGCTTTCCACACTGCAATCAAAAAATAGATTTGAGAGCAAAACTATCGACACTGCAATCAAAAAAAAAATTATTGCAAGATAAATTAATGTGATAAAAAAAATATTAATGGGAATCCAAAAGTTATGTTTGCAAACCCAAAAGCTTTGCTTGCGAATCCTAAAGTTTTGCTTGCGAATCCAAAAGCTTTGCTTGCTGTTGAGCTGAATCTCGTGGGCGGGACCTACGCCGAAAGATGTAAGACACGTCTCTATTGGCCAGTCTCGATCGGAGTGACAGCTTGGCAACATCCGAAAAGCCGCTGCCCCCCGACCGCCTCCAGAAGCAGATTGTCGGCCTGACGGACAGGGTGTTCGTTTGTGCCTCTCAAACCGCGGCAGCGGTCAACAACATCGCCCTGCTCTCCTCTGCCATGGTCTCCTTGTCGGCTGACAGGGAGGCCTACGGAATTTTCAGGGCGCGCACGGGACAAGCCCATAAGGCGAAGCCTAGACGGCGTAGCCTACATGAAATAGAACTCCCTCTCTCGTTACTAACTGTGGATGTTGCCAAGCTGTCACTCCGATCGAGACTGGCCAATAGAGACGTGTCTTACATCTTTCGGCGTAGGTCCCGCCCACGAGATTCAGCTCAACAGCAAGCAAAGCTTTTGGATTCGCAAGCAAAACTTTAGGATTCGCAAGCAAAGCTTTTGGGTTTGCAAACATAACTTTTGGATTCCCATTAATATTTTTTTTATCACATTAATTTATCTTGCAATAATTTTTTTTTTGATTGCAGTGTCGATAGTTTTGCTCTCAAATCTATTTTTTGATTGCAGTGTGGAAAGCTTTGCTCTCAAACCTATTATTTTTGATTGCATAATAAAGACACAAATCTACCTCCATAACTCCCCTGGACCCAGCAATCGTATGAATGAAATTAATGTTAAGAAGACTTGTAGCAGACTTTACAGGTTTAATGTTTAAAGGTTCAATGGCTTTCAAACGGCCCCATTTATTGAATCAGTTTGAATTTATCTTTGGAGGTGAAGTGGTTTGTTGAAACAAATGATCTGTGAAGAATAACACAGGTCTGGGTAGAAATGTAGAAACTGACTGCTCTATTTTCTATGTTAGCTGAACACATTGTGAATAAACACTCTATGCACAGTATGAAGGGTACTTAGTGGGTTTTTATGTCAGCATGTAGGTGCTTAAATAATAACTTTTCTTTCCCCCCACCCCCTTAAATTTCCGTTTAAAAAGCTGAGAAAGAATATTAAAATTAAAAGTCATGAGAAAATAGTTTAGTAGCCCTGCAATAAATAATGATAATAGATCAAAGTCATGTAGTGCTTTTCCCACTGCTCAAAGACGCTTCACAATCGCTTCATAAGCTAAATGATAAGAAACAAAAAAGAAGCTGAACAAAACAAACGGTGAAAAGGTGTGTTTTAAAGGTTGTATCAGCGATTCTGGTTGCCCTGACATCCGTTGCGAGATTCCCTAAACAGAGCCAGCTAGCCCCTCCCTCCCGTGTTTTGAAAATGGTCATGGACGCGCATTTCTTTTTGTAGCTTCTAATAACACCTTCAACTCAGTTGGTCTATGCAACAGGAATTTGTAGCTACCACTTTGCGTGCACAAGCGCGAAACACCACAACACCACCCCTTGTCTGTGACTGGTTGGAGCACTGTTTATTTTGATTTTGAGGTGTTGGTAGTACCATTGATTTCTGTGTGCGATCTCGGAGCCTAGGCTGCCTAGAGAGACGCGTTTTTTTGACAGCCTGCTTATGGGACGGGCAGCTAGCGGATCGTGAGGAAAAAGCAGATGAATGTGATACTTTATGTTTCGATCAGAATCGCTGATACAACCTTTAAGGGCAGTTTTGAAAGATGAAAGCGTGTTGGCATTGCGGATGTCGTTGGGGAGGGCTTTCCAGAGGGCGGGGTCGGCTGCAGCAAAGGCTCTGTCTCCCCAGGACCGGAGGTCGGTCCTGATGGGGTGCAGGAGGTTGGCATCGGCGGACCTGAGACAACGGGTAGGGGTGTGGCGGTGGAGGAGGTCAGAGAGGGAGGGGGGAGCCAGGTAGTTGAGGGCTTTGAAGGTGATGAGTAGTATTCTGAAATCAATCCGGTATTTGACGGGAAGCCAGTGGAGGTCTTGGAGGACAGGGTTGTGGTCTAAGCGGTGGGTGGATGTGAGCATACGGGCTGCAGAGTTTTGAACATATTGCAGTTTATTAAGCTAGTGTTTTGATGAGCCGTATAGGATGGAGTTACAGTAATCAAGGCGGGATGAAATGAATGCGTGGACCAGAGTTTTGGCAGCTGAGAGTGACGGGGAGGGACGAAGACAAGTGATGTTCCTGAGGTGGAAGAAGGCTGCTTTGGTAATCTGGTTCATATGGGGGAGGGATGAGAGGGTGGGGTGAAGGATGATACCTAAGTTGTGGATGTGAGTAGAGGGGGTGACAATTGAACCATCAATATTAAGTGAGAAGTCCTGGGTGGGGCGGGTGAGGGAGTTTGGGCCAATGATGAGGATTTATGATTTATTGCAATTTAGTTTGAGGAAGTTGTGTTTCATCCACGTTTTGGCCTCAGTGAGGCACGTGGCGAGGGTGCAATGGGTGGCTGCAGAGGTGGTGTTGGTGGGGAGGTAGATCTGAGTGTCATCAGCGTAACAGGGATAATGGAGGCCATGTTGGCGGAGGATTTGACCGAGTGGGAGGATGTAGTTGATGTAAAGTAGGGGACCAAGTACAGAGGACCAAGGAAATGATCAAATGAAACGATATCCACAAATCCTAACTTCCAGATGGTGTTTGTTTTTCAGAAGGAGGCAGCAGAGAGCAGACTCCCCTGGACCCAGCTGTGTCTCCATGAAGAGTGACCGCTCTATGGATCATCCTCCTGTCTTTAAAGATGGACGCCCCTCCAGAGAGGAGAGGTAGGAGTTTCAAACAGACTGGAGTGGCTCAAAACGAATACAACTGTTTCTAGAATAAAAAGTGTGTGTGTTGAAGCACAGAGCAGCAGCAGAGAGCAGACTCCCCTGGACCCAGCAATCGTATGAATGAAATTAATGTGAAGACGACTTGTAGCAGACTTTACAGGTGTAATGTTTGAAGGTTCAATGGCTTTAGGGATTATTTACTATCCATGTTAAAAAGAAGAAGGAATAATGCCTCAGATTGCAATTTTTTCAAATATCGACTATGCTTAAAGGGGTAGTTCGGAATTTTGGACATAGGGCCTGATTCCCAAGTGAGCTTTGGTATTCTTTATCACTGGAGACAGTTTTCAACCCATTTCATTCAGTCTTTCTAGTTGCAGAGTTCGCTCGTGCTAGCTAGCGCACGTCAACGGGCAATGCTAGCCTGCTATTAAAAACAGTGTTACCCACTCCACAGTACACCCGAGGTAAATCAATTATAACGACAGACTATACATTTAAATGTCTGTTTATAGAAAAATTTTAGAAATAAAACCAACCTTGCATTGCATTGCATTTTGAGGGAATTGCGGGGTCTCAGCAGCAGTGTTATATTCCTGGTAGTAGGCTACGGCAGCGGCGGACTGATACCTAGGTTACCGGCTCTAGTTTGTTTACCTGCCGCTGTCATTGCTACAAACGCAGAGTACAGTGAACGAAGGAATTCTATTAGCGTATTCAATTAACAAGATATGGCCACGTTTGGAGGACTTAGCGATGCATTTGCTTTTGAAGACGATTATGAGGAATTTGTTGTATCTAACCAACCGTACATGTACGAGCCGGTGTTTTGATGTCCAAGCCATCAGCAACAAGCCACAGTTGTGTCCTTCCTGGATCTCGCACTGGAAATTGTTGGAAACTTTGTGGTGCCCATCTGTAGCGTATATTTCTACAATTTCTAAAAGCACACTGAACCACCATGTTGCCTTGTCGTTCAATTGCGCTTCTGTCCCACGCTTCTCTGTTTACGTTCTGTCGTGATTCGGTTACAAAACTAACCGGGGCATAGTAAAATTCCGCTTCTGCTGAGAAAGTAGTCCCTCGATGATTCATGCGATGCAAGGTTAGTTTTATTTCTAACATTATTCTATCAACACAGACATTTAAATGTATAGTCTGTCGTTATAATTGATTTACCTCGGGTGTACTGTGGAGTGGGTAACACTGTTTTTAATAGCAGGCTAGCATTGCCCGTTGACGTGCGCTAGCCTAGCACCAGCGAACTCTGCAACTAGAAAGACTGAATGAAATCGGTTGAAAACTGTCTCCAGTGATAAAGAATACCAAAGCTCACTTGGGAATCAGGCCCTATGTCCAAAATTCCGAACTACCCCTTTAACATTTTTCACTTTATTTAGTTTTTACACATTTGAAGATTTTATTTAAAGTCACATTTGTCTTGTTATCTTTATTGGTGTTGTTGATCCGAAAATGATCCGATCCGTGACTCAAAAAACGTGACACGATCCGAACCGTGAGTTTTGTGATGCGTTGCACCCCTAATCATTAGTGTGTGTGTGTGTGTGTGTGTGTGTGTGTGTGTGTGTGTGTGTGTGTGTGTGTGTGTGTGTGTGTGTGTGTGTGTGTGTGTGTGTGTGTGTGTGTGTGTGTGTGTGTGTGTGTGTGTGTGTGTGTGTGTTCCCCACAGGCCACACCAGAAGAGTTCAAATGTTACCAGGTCTGTACAGAAGAATCAAACAGAGCTGATCAAGGTGTGTACAGGTCCAACAAGACATTTAACTTCAGCTCTACATGAACATCAGAAAGCATCTCTTGTGGTGCTCATAGTCTCCAGGCTTCCCTCTTTAGACCAGCTGACGTGATTCCAGGACAGATGCTTCTGATGTCCTCAGTGAGTTCAGAGTAAAGTTCTCCTTGATGTTTGTTCTGTTCCAGAGGGCTGAGGAGAACGCACACGCTTTCCTCGACAAGGAGCTGAAGAAGCTCTGGAGGGTCGTCTTCTCAGATTACCCACAATGCTCAGAGGGTCAGAGAGTGGAGGAGGAGGAGGTGGATGGTAAGAAGGAGGAGCAGAGGAGGCGCGCCATAGAGGGAGTGGTGGACATCACAAAGCTCTGCCTGATGGAGATGAACCAGAAGGGACTGGCCGACAAACTGTTGAGCGGTAAGAGACTCTTATCTTGAAAAGACAGAATAAGTACACATTTTGAAGAGCAGTAGGAGATTATTATTTTTTTGTTCAGACTAAATGACATAATGTTAGACTTATGCATATCAAACTTCCATGTGGAGACAATCTTTCCTCTTTGGGGTTTAATGGTTTGATCCAGTATGTAGGGTTGTTGTGGCGTATCAGGTTTAATGGTTTGATCCAGTATGTAGGGTTGTTGTGGCGTATCAGGTTAAATGGTTTGATCCAGTATGTAGGGTTGTTGTGGGGTATCAGGTTTAATGGTTTGATCCAGTATGTAGGGTTGTTGTGGCGTATCAGGTTAAATGGTTTGATCCAGTATGTAGGGTTGTTGTGGCGTATCAGGTTAAATGGTTTGATCCAGTATGTAGGGTTGTTGTGGCGTATCAGGTTAAATGGTTTGATCCAGTATGTAGGGTTGTTGTGGGGTATCAGGTTAAATGGTTCTCTCCAGATATGTAGGGTAATAGTGGGGGTCTCAGGTTAAAGAATGTTAAACATCATCATTACCAGCACCAAATCACCCGACCACATCACCCCCATTCTCGTCCAACTACACTGGCTCCCTGTCCAACACCGCATTGACCTTAAAACCCTTCTGCTCACCGACTAAGCCCTCCACAACGTGGCCCCCACTTATCTCCCCGACCTCCTCCAGGAGGACAGGCCCTGCCGCTCCCTTCGTCATCCTCAGCTGGTCTTCACCGTCCTGATCCCAGCCTCAGCACCGTGGGTGCTAGGGCTCTCAGCACCATGGGTGCTAGGGCTCTCAGGACCGTGGGTGCTAGGGCTCTCAGCACCGTGGGTGCTAGGGCTCTCAGCACCGTGGGTGCTAGGGCTCTCAGCACCGTGGGTGCTAGGGCTCGTAGCACCGTGGGTGCTAGGGCTCGTAGCACCGTGGGTGCTAGGGCTCTCAGCACCGTGGGTGCTAGGGCTCTCAGCATCGTGGGTGCTAGGGCTCTCAGCACCGTGGGTGCTAGGGCTCTCAGCACCGTGGGTGCTAGGGCTCTCAGCACCGTGGGTGCTAGGGCTCTCAGCACCGTGGGTGCTAGGGCTCTCAGCACCGTGGGTGCTAGGGATCTCTGCACCGTGGGTGCTAGGGCTCTCAGCACCGTGGGTGCTAGGGCTCTCAGCACCGTGGGTGCTAGGGCTCGTAGCACCGTGGGTGCTAGGGCTCTCAGCACCGTGGGTGCTAGGGCTCTCAGCACCCTGGGTGCTAGGGCTCTGAACTGAACTGAAAGAGACACCCTGACAACATTGAAATCCCTCCTCAACACACATGTGTTCCCACTGGCCTTCTCGCTGTAATGACCCCCTACCGTGGGTTCCCCTCGTATCCCCGTTGGGCTACTGTTCTTACCCCCTCCTACCTGGGTCTCCTCACTGTTCTTACCCCCTCCTACCTGGGTCCCCTCACTGTTCTTACCCCCTCCTACCTGGGTCTCCTCACTGTTCTTACCCCCTCCTACCTGGGTCTCCTCACTGTTCTTACCCCCTCCTACCTGGGTCTCCTCACTGTTCTTACCCCCTCCTACCTGGGTCTCCTCACTGTTCTTACCCCCTCCTACCTGGGTCTCCTCACTGCTGTTCTTACCCCCTCCTACCTGGGTCTCCTCACTGTTCTTACCCCCTCCTACCTGGGTCTCCTCACTGTTCTTACCCCCTCCTACCTGGGTCTCCTCACTGTTCTTACCCCCTCCTACCTGGGTCTCCTCACTGTTCTTACCCCCTCCTACCTGGGTCTCCTCACTGTTCTTACCCCCTCCTACCTGGGTCTCCTCACTGTTCTTACCCCCTCCTACCTGGGTCTCCTCACTGTTCTTACCCCCTCCTACCTGGGTCTCCTCACTGTTCTTACCCCCTCCTACCTGGGTCTCCTCACTGTTCTTACCCCCTCCTACCTGGGTCTCCTCACTGTTCTTACCCCCTCCTACCTGGGTCTCCTCACTGTTCTTACCCCCTCCTACCTGGGTCTCCTCACTGTTCTTACCCCCTCCTACCTGGGTCTCCTCACTGTTCTTAACCCCTCCTACCTGGGTCTCCTCACTGTTCTTAACCCCTCCTACCTGGGTCTCCTCACTGCTTTTCTTACCCCCTCCTACCTGGGTCTCCTCACTGTTCTTACCCCCTCCTACTTGGGTCTTATGTCTTGTGTTGATCATGCTGTTGGCGATGCAGCTCTTGCTGTTTTTGACCCTAGATTGTTTTATGAATTAGGCGACCTTGGGTGTCATGAAAGGCGCCTTGAAATAAAATCGTATTCAATTGTAATTATTATTATTATTATTATTATTATTATTAATAACATTAAACATAAATTGCAGATCAGCAGAATAACTCAGTGGAAGAGATGCAACACTATCTTGTTAGATCAGCATGTCATTTTACACCAATTCACTATCATTATTATTATCATTAGACCAATCATATCGCTGTGGTAAAAACGAAAAGTCCTGAACATTTTGAATCTGTAACATGCTGTCTTTCTCACGATCAGCTTCTCCGACCGCAAGCTATGAAGCCACATTAACATTAAACATTCTACTGCAGACCAACAGCAGAACAACTCAGTGGAAGGGATGAAACCCTGTCTTGTTGTACCAGCATAGCAAATCACTTTACACTGATTCACTATCATTATTACTATCATTAGACCAATCATATTGCTGTGGAGATAATAGTCCTTAACATTTTGAATCTGTAACATGCAGTCCTTCACAACCAGCTTTTCCGACCACAAGTAATGAAGCCACTAAATATCATGAAGTTGATAATTTAACAGGAAATATTGACCTGGTTCCACTGATCACCATCCACTAACTGATGTCATCTGATGTTTTCTCATTTAGGATCTGATGCTGTCGATTGCCAACATAAAATCAAGTCTAATTTGAAGAAGAAGTTCAAGTGTGTGTTTGAGGGAATGGCTAAAGCAGGAAAACGAACAGATCTGAACGACTTCTACACAGAGATCTTCATCACAGAGAGAGGCAGTGGAGAGGTCAACAAGGAACATGAGGTCAGACTGATTGAAACCGCTTCCAGGAAACCAGCCAAGGAAGAAACACCAATCAGATGTGAAGACATCTTTAAACCCTTACCTGGACAAGATCAACCAATCAGAACAATGATGACAACTGGAGTGGCCGGCATTGGTAAAACCGTCTTAACACACAAGTTCACTTTGGACTGGGCTGAGGGCAAAACCAACCAGGACATACACTTCACATTTCTCCTAACTTTCAGAGAGCTGAATTTACTGAAAGGGAAAGAGTTTAGCTTGGTGGAACTTCTTCATCACCTCTTTATTGAGACCAAAGAAGCAGGAATCTGCAGATTCCACCGGTTCCAAGTTGTCTTCATCTTGGATGGTCTGGATGAGTGTCGACTTCCTCTGGACTTCCAGAGAAACCCGATCTGGACTGATGTCACAAAGTCCACCTCGGTGGACGTGCTGCTGACCAACCTCATCAGGGGCGACCTGCTTCCCTTCGCTCGCATTTGGATAACCACACGCCCTGCAGCAGCCAATCAGATCCCTGCTGAGTGTGTTGACATGGTGACAGAGGTGAGGGGGTTCACCGACCAACAGAAGGAGGAGTACTTCAGGCAGAGATTCAGAGAGGAGAAGCTGGCCAGCACAATCATCTCCCACGTCAAGAAATCACGAAGCCTCCACATCATGTGTCACATCCCAGTCTTCTGTTGGATCACTGCTTCAGTTCTGGAGGACATCTTCAAAAAATCCCAGATCGAAGAGATGCCCAAGACCGTGACTCAGATGTACAGCCACTTCCTGAGGGTCCTGTCCATACAGGGGGACAGGAAGTACCATGGGAGGGCTGAAACAGATCCAGACTGGAGCTCAGAGAGCAGGGATATCATTGTTTCTCTGGGAAAACTTGCTTTTAACCAGCTGGAGAGTGGCAACCTGATCTTCTACGAGGCAGATATGGCAGAGTGTGACATCGATATCAGAGCAGCCTCAGTGTACTCAGGAGTGTTCACCCAGATCTTTAAAGAGGAGTGTGGGCTGTACCAGGACAAGGTGTTCTGCTTTGTCCATCTGAGCATCCAGGAGTTTCTGGCTGCCCTTTATGTCTTCTGGTCCTTTATCAATACTGGGGTCAATCTGCTCTCAACCTCCAGGAAAGATAAACTCCTCCTCTACCAGAGTGCTGTGGACAAGGCCTTACAGAGTGAGAACGGACACCTGGACTTGTTCCTCCGCTTCCTCCTGGGCCTCTCTCTGGAGACCAATCAGATTGTCCTACGAGGTCTGCTGGGACAGAAAAAAAGATCACTGATCACTCAGATTAAAACAGGTCTGCTGCGAATGACAGGAAGTAGGTCACAGACCAATGAGGGAACAGTGTCTTACATCAAGGAGAAGATAGAAGGAGATCAATCTCCAGAGAGAAGCATCAATCTGTTCCACTGTCTGAATGAGCTGAACGACTGTTCTCTAGTGAAGGAGATCCAGGAGTACCTGACATCAGGAAGTCTCTCCGGAAAACCTCTCACGCCTGCTCAGTGGTCAGCTCTGGTCTTCATCTTACTGACATCAGAAGAGGAGCTGGACGTGTTTGACCTGAAGAAATACTCTGCTTCAGAAGATGGTCTTCTGAGGCTGCTGCCAGTGGTCAAAGCCTCCAAAACATCTCTGTAGGTTCACTAATAACATGTATTACAATACACACTACAAAATATAATTAGTACTGGAATATAAGGTTAAAATTACATGAAAAAGATCTTTGTAGGTTCATAACAACATGTATTACTATTCTACGCATAACAGAATAAACATACTAGTTATAATAACATACAAAACATCTCTGTAGGTGTCCTATTAACGTGTAATGTATTACAGTACACATAAGAGAATATTCACAACAATAGAATATAGGAGGAGTATTCATTTAAAAAAACATTTTCAATCTCAACTAAACAACTCTTTAACATTTCTACATCTAATTATTTAGTATGTTTGTTAAACTAATAACATTCCTTCATTATTGAATAACTTAAAGATGTATGTTACTTTGATCACTGTTCCTAACCGGTTCTCTTTATTCTGTGTGAAGGCTGCAGGGCTGTGATCTGTCAGAGAGATCCTGTGAAGCTCTGGCCTCAGTTCTCAGCTCCAAATCCTCTAGTCTGAAAGAGCTGGACCTGAGTACCAATAATCTGCAGGATTCAGGAGTGAAGCTGCTCTCTGCTGGACTGGGGAGTCCACACTGTACACTGGAAACCCTCAGGTCAGTTTTACCCAATGGTCAAACAGTAACACAACAAGGTTCAATATCAGAAGACATTTAACAGATTTACAACCATAAAAGTGTGCACGTAAAGTGAAGCAGCACGCAACTGACACCCCAAGCACACAAATGCTGTCTTATTTCTCGTGCTCGCAAAGTGTTTTCCTATTCGCTATGATATTACTTTCCTCAAAACACAATATACATAATATTAAAATTAAACTTCTAATCATATACAAAACATCGCTTTAGATGAACTAATGACATATATTACAATACAATGCATTGTATACATAATACTACAAACAAAAAGTAAGATTAATATACTAAACGATTTTGAAACACTGCAAAACAAATGTAAATGGACTGCATTTATACAGCGCTTTTCTAACCATTGGCCACCCAAAGCGCTTTACAATATTGTCACACATTCACCATTCACGCACACATTCACACACCGGCGGAGTCAACTATGCAAGGCGACAGCCAGCTCGTCGGTAGCAGTTATGGTTAGGTGCCTTGCTCAAGCACACCTCAACACTCAACTAGGAGGAGCTGGGGATTGAACCAGCAACCTGCAGATTACCAGCCAACCCGCTCTACCTCTGGAGCTACTGCCGCCCGTTCACAACAACTTTGATATACAGTAGTTATACATTTTAGACCCAATATTGAATAAGCACAATTTCTTCATTATGTAATAAGTTGTAGATGTAAGTCATTTTAATCACAGTCCCTAACCTGTTCTCTTTATTTTGTGTGAAGGCTGCAGGGCTGTGATCTGTCAGAGAGATGCTGTGAAGCTCTGGCCTCAGTTCTTAGGTCCAACTCCTCTAGTCTGAGAGAGCTGGACCTGAGTACCAATGATCTGCAGGATTCAGGAGTGAAGCTGCTCTCTGCTGGACTGGGGAGTTCCACACTGTACACTGGAAACTCTCAGGTCAGTTTTACTCAATGGTCAAACAGTAACACCACAAGTTCCACATCAGAGGACGGTTATATAACTCAGCTTATACAACGGGGGGCCTAAATCCAGCGATCTGATTGGTTCCTAACTGTTGTATAATGAGCGTATACATAACTGCTATGACGCCCAATCATTTTGTAAAAGTTTGCATATCACTCCGCGCCTGGAAGTAGAAACAGTTACAAAGTAAAAAATATATTGAACGATGGAGAGGGTGTAAATGTTGTTACTCCGGGAGTGAGCAAGGCGAGGGAGAGACTAACGAAAGCTAAGGCACACGGTGAGTGAACTGCTCCATCAGATAAATTGCCGGCGAACCGCTCTAGCCGAGCCTTCTCTCGGAGGAACGCTAAAGTGTGTTGCATAGCGACCGTCGTGCATTTTGAAGGCAGCCAGGAGGGACTACTTTTTTGTATTCTTTAAAAAACGGCTACTTTGTCTTTCTTGGTTTCTTTTAAAATGTAGTGTGTCTATGACTTTCGTTTCGCCATAATAGTAACCGTTGTATAAAAGCAATAGATCACTTCAGTCAGTGGTATGTGCTCATTATACCACTGTGAAGGGTACCACAGCCTGGCGTGATCTATTGCTTAATTATAACTCAGTACCTTTGATGACCACATCCATGATTTTGTATCATTGGAGATGTAACACCTTTGTTCAGGTGGATATTCTAATACATCCATATGCCTGCAACCTTTCAGTTATAAATATAAAAATGAGCTCAAAATATAATAATATTGCCCCCCCACTGTCCCCCGTATACGTGACGGTGATAGTTTAGAGCAGGGGGGAGTACAGGGGGTAAAAAAATAATAATATTCACCGCGCCATTGTTTCAATGGGAATCGCGACGGTCCATACTTTCAACATAAAGTTTACATATTTATAATTCGATATTTGTCTCAGCCTTTATACCAAGATTCTCTATTGTCTATAGCATGGTTTCTCAACGGGGGCGTTCGCACAACCTAGGCGCTGGAACGTGATTTTTTAAACTAACTTAAACTTTTCTAAATTTTTGGGTGAAAAAACATTGCATTTCAAGTACAAAATATATGGGCCTAATTAGGCCTCTGTGCGCGATCTGTTTTCGTGGTGCCCAAGTTGCCCGGGCCGCAGGTGCTCGTGGTTCCCGGGCCATTCATTCATTCGTTCACAGGGGAACGGCGGGAGTCGCGGAAGTGCCGTGGTCACGGTCGCGGTGCCCAAGGAAGACGGGAGACGTGGCTTCTCTCTCTCAAGTTCAAGTTTATTTCAAGTTCAAGTTTATTATAGCCATTTCAACAGTATGTAAAATACAGTTGATAGGAATTTGTTTTGGTATGCTCACATGTATTACACAGCAACATAACAACACAACATTACAAGACAGGAAAGCCAAAACGGCACATAAATACAAGGAGTGCAACACTTAACACACATGAAAAACACACAATGCATGGTTCATGGAGAATGACAGCCGTAAAGTACAGTACAGTGGTGCAAAAACTGCAAGTGAGGTAGGCCATGAAGATCTTAAAGACCTTAAAGTGCTTAGTGCTTGTTCAAGTGGCGTATAGCTTGTAGATAGGTACTATCCCTAAAGCGTGATGTTTTACTTGTGATGCTTCTGTACCTCCTCCCTGATGGTAAGAGTGTGAATAAGTGGTGTGCTGGATGAGAGGGGTCAGAGATGATCTTCCTAGTTTTCCTTGAAATTCTGGTGTCATAGTGCGAGCCTATGGTAGGCAGACTACAGCCAATGATTTTAGAGGCCCTGCGTACTACCCTCTCAAGCTGTTGTTTGTCCTGGCTGGTAGCACTACCATACCAGACCAGGAGGGAGAAGGTGAGCACGCTTTCGATGGCTGCACGATAAAAATGGATCATGCCTGCCTGACTTACCCCAAACTTCCTCAGCTGACGAAGGAAGTATATTCTCTGATGGGATTTGGAAATAATAAGACTAATGTTCAAGTTCCATGATAGGGACTGGGGATAGTGGTGCCTAAGAAGCAGAAGGAGGAGACCCACTCCACAACTTGGTCATTTAATGGAGATGGGAAGGTGCTGGCCCTGCCTTTTTCCTATAGTCAATTATGAGTTCTGTGGTTTTGGTTGTATTTAGTAATAAGGTTATTGTCTTCACACCACTGCACCAGCTGTTCAACCTCACTCCGGTAGGTAGATTCCTCCCCATCAGATATGAGGCCTATGGACTGTGGTGTCATCTGCAAACTTTAACATTTTAACAGATGCAGAGTTTGATGTACAATTATTAGTGTAAAGAGAAAATAATAGAGGTGACAAGACACACCCTTGTGGGGCGCCGGTGTTCAGAATCCTTGGTGATGACACATTATTCTGGATTTTAACACACTGTTTCTACTGGGCAGGAAGTTTAAGATCCACTGACAAAGTAGAGCATTAACTCCTGCGGCCAGGAGAAAGTTGTACAGTCTGACAGGAATGATGGTATTGAAAGCCGAGCTAAAATCAATGAACAGTACACGGTAGGGATGTGTCGGTCGCGACTATTTCGTTACAACGAACGAATCCCGAACGTGAACGACAAAACTGGTTCCCCAAAAACAAGAAGAACTGGTTCTTTGATTCTTTTTTTTTAACAATTCAAACCCAAACATATGGTCACGGTAAATAAAACTATACAAACGAACAAGCTCCGTCTCCCCGCGACTTATATTGATTGAGTCTACAACTTCCTCAAAGAATTCAGCCAATGAGAGGATGAGAGGGGTAGCAATGGGTTGGCAATGGCACCTGGGTAAACCATGACCAAGGCGGGGGGGGTACCGTCGAATATGCGCGCTTTCTCTCTCTACGTATCTGGGTCATACCATTCGACTCAAATTCCCCCTACATTTTTCGGAAAATAGCGACTTGAACCTCCATCTGTTTATTGGATAAAACGCATTTCCCAATCCCAGGAGTCTTGCTCCATTCTACGTCAATTTAAGAACAAACAAAGAAATTAAACTGAAAGTTCGTATTTTTATTATGACCATGCAAGTTCTGCAATGCCTGAACAATGAATAATCAAATGTAAAGTAAATAAAATTATAAATGTAAAACCATGAATGAAATATAGAGAGTAAGCAAGTGGTATAAATATTGGTGGGACGTTCGACATACTATATAGCAGGCATCTCCAAACGGCGGACTGCGGTCTTGACGGTCCTATCCGGACCCACGACCAATTAAAAAAAAATATATATATAAAAAAAAGTATAAAAAAAAGTTTTTTTTAAGATGTAATCTGACGTAACGAACGAATCAAAACGAACGAAACAAATAAACGAATCGTTATAGTGAACCGAACTGAAAGAACTAGTTCCCGGAAAAGAATCATTTTGCCCATCCCTAGTACACGGGCATAGGTGGACTTAGTGTTCAGATGTTGCAGAATGAAATGTGTGCAAAGTGAAACTGCATCGTCCACTCCCCTATTAGCCCTGTAGGCAAATTGGTGAGGGTCTAGCGTGATGTACGTCAGTACCTACAAACTAGGCGCTCAAGTACCTTTATAACAACAGAAGTAAGTGCCACAGGCCTATTAGTCATATAGTCTCTCTCTCTCTATCGCTCTCTCTCTCTCTCTCTCTCTCTCTCTCTCTCTCGCTCTCGTCGCTCTGGAAGTTTAATCGGGTTTATTACAGTGATGGACAGTGCTGTTAGCCAATCAGAGGTGATACATTTGCATGCCATGAATATTTATATATTTCTTTCACCAAATCCGACTCAGAGCGCATTCATTGCTATTAGTGACCAACGCAAAATCAATGAATAATGATGCATTAAAAGCTTTAAGCAATATAACACAAGTGTGAGTGGGGTTGTTAGTTTGTTAAAAAAAATGATTGGGGGGGGGGTCGCGCCAGAGGATCAGGGTAAGGTCAGGGGGGCGTTTGCTCAAAAAAGGTTGAGAACCACTGGTCTATAGCTTATAACCGCGTTGTCTGATTACAGTTTAATTAATTTTTCCCAATTTACCAGCTCTCGTTTTGAAGAATAATCACCGCACCATTCGTTTCAATGGGAATAGCGACTATACTTTGTCTATACTTTCAACATAAAGTGTACATATTTATAATTTGAAATTTGTCGCAGCCTTTATACCACCGATACTATAGGGTCTATAGCATATAACCACGTTTTCTGATTACAGTTTAATGTAACAGTAAGCTGATAACATCCTAATTAACACCACAACTGCAAATGAACCACACGGAGATAACCGTGGCAACCGGTCAAACAAATGTTCTTTCTGCGATCATTCTGCTCGCGCATCCGCCGTGTTGATAAACAAATAATCCCCCTATAGCGCGACTGCGGTCCACTTTAAAAAAAATTAAAGCTTCATTAATTAATAAAGAAACGGTTAACCGTGTACACGAAAAAGTAGGGGTTGTGTAAACGTTTACATTTTTTTGTAACCGTTCACAC